>NC_048218.1:137684007-137753046 GCF_002007445.2 Ailuropoda melanoleuca | reverse complement strand
GGGCGAGGCGGGTGCCCGTTTGTCTCTCCCTCCCGTCGCCTTTTGCCTTCCTTGGAGGACGGGGGCATCCCTGTATTGCAGGGATGAAGTTGCCCGCCCCGGGTGGCTGGCCGAGAGAGGGTGTGTGTCTTTGCTGTCTTTTGGGGGATGCTTTTCTGTTCGCGCTCCTGTTTTGAGGGCTCTGAAGGACTTTGCGGCGCCCTCTTCAGAGTGCCTGGCTTGAGGACCTGGGGCCTTGGCAGAGGTTTCTGCAAGTGGGGTGGCGGGGAGACTGGGGAAGCCCCGCTAGTGGAATTTNCGCCCCCCCACCCCCTGTCCCTCCTTCCCGTTTCTCCACCTCCTTCTCTTCCCCTAGACCCTGTAGGGGTCTCTACAAACCCCTTCTTCGTACTCGCCCGCACTCAGCTTCCTGATAAGGCCCTGGGGACTTGCTAAGCCAGTGTGTGGTATCACTTGTCATCCTTCTGGCAAAATGTGGATATGGATTAGGGAGAATAAGAGTGTGTACTTAGGGAAGAGGCGGGTTGGTGATCTAGAAAATTAGAAAAGACAGAGTGAATATGTTCCTTTTGGGAGGTGTTCATCTGACTGAAGCATTGCCACTGTTTATTTTGTACTTCGAGATTATTGTTGACTTAGGGCCAAAAAGAAGAAAGGATGGGTGATGAGATTTTCTCCTTCTTTTAGGGGAAGTGGACTTAGTGCGCCAAAAAATTTACAGGGGGTGTCATTGGTACTTGTAGTGGGTGTTTATCTTTCCTTTTAGTGTTCCAGAAAGTGCAGCCTCTTAATGAAAATCAATGAGGGGAAGGAAGCAACATTTCTGACCTACTTTGAGTGATTATGTTCAGCAGGATATGGGGAGTGGATACTGTTTTTAGGAAGATTGCTAGGAATCAGGGTGATGGGTCATTTTAATTTTTGTAGCAAAAATAGGTTAGCCAATAGCCCCTCTGGGAAGAAAGGCCAGACCCTGTTCCTTTGTGTGTGATGCTTTAACTTTTGAATTTTACCCAGGCTTGAATTATAGAGTATCTGCCTTCTGGACATCGTCCATCATCCTTGGATTTTCATCTTCCCCTTTCATAGTACCAGTCCCAGGACAGACTGAAATGAGAGAGAATCAGATCAAAGGCATATATGGGAGCACACAGGAGTGTTGCAATTGGGGAAATCAGGGCAAGCGCTCAAAAAACAGCTGTGTTTAACTTCAGCGCTTATCAATATAATTAGTAGTTTAATTTGTGTTCTCCAACTTTACCTATCACCTGGGAATGATCCATTCTTCCAGATTTCCACAGAAAGCTGCTTCCTGGACATCCTCTGATTGAACAGTTATAACAGGACAAACCTAAAGCCTTGCCTCTGGCCCCCAGCCTCAATATGCCCAACATACTTCTTTTTCTGAAATGAAATGCCTTAAGCTTTTTGTAACACAAATTCTTAGTAATGAAGAATCTACTTGAAACATCAAGGTGAAAGTTGGGGCCAGTGGACTGATGCTTTTTGGTCATTACCAATAGACTGATCATTGGGATGGTCACATGGACCACAGATGTACACCTAGAAAGAACAGAGTAAGAGCCTCCAGCCTAACAAAGAAGTAGTGAAAGGAGAGGCAGGAAGATGACAGAAATTTCAGGAAGGTTCTCTTCAATTAATCCCAGCTCTTTGTTGCACTGACTTTAGAAATTGCTTGTGACTCAGTTCCTTGAGGTCTCCTTTGAATTCCGCCCCCCCCCCAAAAAAAAGTGGGAATATGTGACTCATATAGAGGATTGTATTGAGCTTGCCTGTGGCTGGTTGTGTTTTTAGAAATGGTGATGCCTGGATGCATTGATATTCTTCCTGATGACTGACAACATTTGTAAGACGACTGACTAGGAGTTAGAGGTTCCTTTGGAAATAGGAGAGGCCAAGCAGTCTCACAGGGGCTGAGTCCGCTCCTGGGCATCTGGTCCAACTCGCTGAGACAGTTTTCTAAAGTCGATCGTTGTTTCTCTCTGACACTGTTTTTAAGAGGAAAGGGAGAAGAGGAGGTGTTTTTCAGGCTCTGAGGGTAGGGTCTGTTTGTGCTGGGAGGTAAGGAGGAGGCCTCCTCTGAGGTGGACCTGTGGAATTGTAGGCCAACTCCGGTGGACAAAGAAATAAAATAACTATTTTGTGTTCACTCTTACCTGTTTATCCTTTTCCATGATTGAGTAATAGAAAAGGAGGTGAATGTCACACACCAGAACAGAACCATGTGCTGGGAAACAGAGTGAGAGGGCACAGTGAGGGTCAGGGGCTGGAAACTAAGGCCAGCTCTTAATGATATGAGATAATGTTGAAAACTCAGTGATTCTAAACCTCATTTCCCCCCAGTAATTTGAGTTTCACCCTCAATGACCAGTATTTTTATAAAAGGAGACATAATTACATTATGTAGACTTTGATTTTCTTTGCTTGTTCCTTAGAAGAAAGCAAGGGAAAGAAAAAGAAAAAATTGGTCTGGGACTAATCAAGTTATAATCGCTGGAGTTCAGAAAAAAACCTTCAAAAAGACAACTGGGTTATGGGTTAAGTTTCACTTAGGTGTTTTGCAGAGAATGGGACTCTGGGGTGAAACTCATGAAGTACGGCTTCCTTTGTCAAGTCATTGGATTTTAGAGGTGAGAAGGGGAGAAAAATGATTACTTTGGAATGAATGCTCAGCTGGTGATCAGATCAGCAGGGTAGAAACACAAGCGCAAACAGGAAAGCTATAGTTTGGGAGACAGAAATAAAGAGTAAAGTTACTGTGCCAGAGAGGAAGCACAAGGGGATGTGACTTTGGTAAATGGTGCTGAAGGAAAAAATACGAAGACTGGACGTCAGAAAGTGCAGAATTAATTTCACAGGCTTATGCTTGGGGAAACTTACGGAGAAGGATAAGCATCTTCTAGGTTTCTTGGCACCAGTTTGTTGCTTGTAAAATGACAGTAATAAAAACTGACCTACCTATTTCTGTTGTGAGGATGAGATTAATATACGTTAAAGGAAAGCTATCTATGTGAATGTGAGAGTTGATTATTGATGGAGTTAGTAGACCTGGATCCTGATATTTCAGGAAGGGTCTACAGGGAGATTTCAGAAGCTCAGAGGATAGACTTATCCAAGGGAACGGACTGGAATTTTTAACTCATCGAATAATAGGACTTAATGGGACTGGCAGAGGAAAAACATGATAAAGGCCAACAGATGATTCAGAGGTGGAGTAAGGTATTAGAAGATAGAGTGCATGAGAGTAAAAAGAACAGAGCTAAGTGGATTATGTATGCATTATTTAAATTTGGAAAATTAAATCACAAAATAGCTTGATTCTTAGTTCACTGCTCTAAAATCCTGCATAATATGATTTTCTACTGGTCTCTGAATCTTGAGACTGATGACTTTGTGCCAACAGTTTTTATTCCACAGGCATCTATTGAGTTTATACTATGTGCCAGGTGACATGTCAGATGATGTGAAATTACAAATTAAAAAAATAAAATTTAATTGGATAACAATGAGACAGAAATGTAAACAATTGCAATGAAATGATTTGAGGCCATGAGAGCAGAAAGGGGAGGTCACATGCAGTGAGAAAGGTCAGAAAAGGCCCTATCGAGGAAGTGAGTGGGACCTGAAAGATGAGGAGAAATTTGCCATGCAGACAAAGGTCAGATGTACATATGGGCTAGGAGGACATTTCCGGTGTAGAACACAGATTGAGAGAAAGAGCAGAAAGATAAAACTGCATTGTGTTATAATAGGTCGTAGCTGGGATACAGGGTGCTGTGGAGAGCTTAATGAGAGATGAGTCTGCGAGGCAAGCAGAAGCAGCTTGATCCTAGAGGCCATGTGTCATGCTAAGAAGCTGGTCTTCATTTGGTAGATGATGGGGAGCAATGGAAAGATGTAAACATCAGGAGCAACAAACTATGCTTTAGTTTGGCAACAATAGGGAATCCATATTAGTGGAGGATAAGACAGAAAGAGGTGAGACCTGCTAGGGGCAATTGCTGTAGTCCAGGTAAAGGGTGATGGACCTCAGTTAAGGAGTAGCTACGAAGATGGCAAAGGGGGCATGCTTTTGGAAGGTAGAATTGCCAGGAAGTGGATGTGGAGGGTGAGGAAATTCAAGATCCTGACTTGATGAGAAGGTGGTGCATCTGACCTCTGTGAGGAAGAGGAGATGAGGAGCTTGGTTCTGAAGAGGTTGACTTTTAGTAGAGTTGGTCAGTAGGGAGTTGGGTATCAGGCCGTGTTGCTCAGGGGCCTGGTCTGTGCTGATATGGGAATCGCTTGAATGAAAGGCATGGTTGAAACTGCTTTATTGGATGCAACCATCCAGGGAGTGAGAACAGAGACTACAAAAGGTAAGACTGGTTTTCCCAACATTGAAGGTGGCAGAAATGGAGGCATCCACAAAGGAGACATCTAAGTAATGCTAGAGGAAGGGAAGTGGACAGTACAGAGTGTGAGGAAGGTGAGAAAAGCCTTTGAAGGAAAAAAGGGGTAGTTGTAGTGTCATTTGGCCAAACTCAAGTAAGATGAAGACTGAAGAGAAGATTGAATCTGACCATTGGGTTGCTGGTGCTCGATGCCAGAGTGGCTCCTGTGGAATGGTGGGGATGGCTTGAGTATTAACTGGGAGGTTAGGCGAGGGGGAGCGATGATAGAGGAGAATTTTATTGTATAGCCTTTGCAGATTAGATAAGAAATTGGGACTTTCAACTCCACGGAAATCAGAAGAGTTGCAAATGGCCACATCTTCTGTTTCAGGCTTGGAGGGCAACAGCTGAGAAATATCCTTTCAGCCAGCAGTCTCTGAAGGTCATGGGCTGTGGGTGAGGGTGTCAGAGTCTCTAAAGTCACACTTCTTCAAAAGGGGTTAGGACTCAGCCATTGTTTTCAAGCAGTTAAGATAATTAATCTTGCTTGTTGGGCTTGTGGAGGTGATTTTCCATTTCAAGTTCTTAAGCTCAGAACCATTTCTCATGTTTTAGGCAAATGTGAACAAGTATTCACACCATCAATATTTACAATGTAAAACCAAGAGTCGACAGTTCTGTGAAGTGTCATATTTTAGCACAAGGGATGGAAATAGCAGAGCATAGTATAGAGTGGCACAGTTTCCTATCATAGTGTATTCTTCAGAAGTGTCTTGGATCTTATAATAATTCCTTATTGTCAGAAAACATCGGTCAAACTTTGGTTGCCTTTTCCTTCCCTCTGAAGACACCATGGATGATTCTTGTCCCTTTTTACATTATTTAATCTAAGTTATGTGTCCTATTTCAGTATTAAACTCATATTTATTGTGTACTTAAGTACTAGGTACTCATGGTAGAACAATGAACAAAACATATGGCTGTGCCCACATTGAGCTTTATAATCTCATGGGGGCAGAATCAAAACACCACCACCACCTAAGCATGTTTGCCATAGTGGTATAATGGAAGATTGCTGTGTGCAGTGGGAGTATATGGCCATTCTAGTCTGGGGTTGGGGGGGATTCCCAAGGAAAAGACATTTAAGCTAAGACCTAAAGGATGAGTAGGAGTTTGTTGTTTGAAGGTTGTGCTTGGTGGTGGTAGAACATCTCAGACAAAGGAAGCCTCCTGGCCAAGATCAATTTCTGTATCCTCCTTTTACCCCTCAACCCTTCAACTGCTAAAGACAAAGGATCTTTTTTCAGAATTCTAGTCACAGCTTGTTGTTTACTCTCGGGCATGTGTATGCTGTTCTACAAATGTTTTGCACACACAGGACTGCCCTGTAAGGATGGGTGAGTTGTGCACTGTAGAAGGGTACCCAGCAGTGGCAGCAGATAAGAGCTAGAATCCATCCAGTGTGTGTGTGGCTGGCCAGCTATCCTGGCACAGGTCTGTGTCCATCTGCAGGAAGGAGTACCTTCTTCCCCTTCATAGGTCCAAAGGGGCACCATTTTCTAAGTCCTGTAAAGGTCCATATGCTTTACCAGTGGCTCTGAATACCCTCCTGTTCTCCCCCCAAGTATATGATATGCTCATTGAGGGCAGGATTTCATCATCTTACTCAGCAAACAGTGATTAGATATCTTTATGTTTAAGACACTTTAGGGGTTTTAAAGATAAGTAGGATGTAGGTCCTCTTTTCTGGCAGCACTAATCACTGCCTTGAAAATAAAGCAGTGTGGGTGGCTTCCACTTTTTCCATTATGAAAAGAAATTGATCTTTATAGTACATTTAATCTTAATTGACATCTTCTCTCAGTTATACCAGATGTAAGACTGCAATAAAAACCCAGGGATCAGAATATATTGAAGTTTACTCTCAACTCAGTTTATAGCTCTGGAGTTCAGGATACTATTTATTGGTTATTCAAATCTTCACTTTTAAAGTTTTTTTTTCTAGGTCAGTGGTTCTCCAAGTGTGATCCTAGGACTAGCAGTGTTAACATTATCTGGAAACAGGTGCCTGGGTGGTTCCGTTGGTTAAGCATCTGCCTTTGGCTCAGATCATGATCCCAGGGTCCTGGGATCGAGCCCCACATAAGGCTCCCTGCTTCTTTCTCTCCCACTCCCCCTGCTTGTGCTTGCTTACTTCCTCTTCTCTCTCTGTCAAATAAATAAAAAGAATCTTAAAAAAAAATTACCTGGGAACTTGTTAGAAATGCAAGTTCTTGGGCTTTCCACAGCAGTCTGTGTTATAGCCATCTCCCCAGGGGATTATGTTTTATCCTGAAGTAGGAGGACCACTGTCCTAGGTATAAGGTGAGGAATACAGTTTAGTTGCCTGAAACCCTGGGACCTGTTTCATTGTTAAAGCTCCTTCAGCTGTAACTCAAGCTGACTTGCTGTTTCTGCAGGGCATTTTAGAAACTCCTACAATAATCACATCAAATGGAGCACGAGCTCCTCTCCATTACCATGAAGTGTATCAGCAAGCACTTCTCTATTATCTTCTATACCAGGTACTAGGCAGGATGTTGCTAATAATACAGGATGCAGAGGATGTTGTCATCCCTCTCTAGGAGCCTAAGGCCTGATGGAAGAAAGAAGCATTCACTCATGGAAATTAATGAGTGTTTCTTCCTGAAATAGACATTGGAATAGAAAAACATGGTAATATGAAGAAAGTATGGTCAGCCTTCTTGGTAAATGTTTGTCAATGTTTGCTAGTTATGAGGAGGAGATTGTTGTGTATATTTTGCTCCAACTGCAAAGTGTCTTCTTGTTATAGTAGACAAAGTATCAAAGGTACTCAAAGAATGGATTCACATCTGGCCACTGTTTTACATGACCTTGTGCAGATCAACTTCTTTGAATCTTTCTTTGTCTGAAAATGGAGACAGTAACTCCTGCCGTACCCATGTTAGAGTTACTGGGAGAACTAATGCATCTGAAGATGCTTTGTAAATTTTAATGCAATGCCAGATAGTAGTTATTATGCTTGTCTAAGTTAAGAACAGTGTTTCTGAGAGGATGGATTGAAGTGTGAAAGTGTTGGGAAGTAGAAAGGAAATTTGTTTACTTATGGAAGTACTTTATAGGAGTATTTTTCCTAATTATGGAAGTTGTGCATAGTGCAAATTTTAGAAAACAAAAGAAAGGATTAAAAAAGTCAGCTCTAGTTCTTCCACTTGGGGATATCTGGAATTAATGTCTTAGCTCATTTTCTACTTACGCATTTTCTTTTTCAGAACCACAAGTGATCCCAGAGTGTATCTTTTCCTCTCTTGTTGTAACCATTTCTCAATGACACTAACTTTTCTTTGTAAATATTTCCATAATAGTTATAAAGTATTTTAATATGTAATATATTGCAAAATAGTACATCATTTGAACATCTGCCACTGTTCACTTATGAGTCATTTACATCACCATTTCACTGAAAATCCTCTCTTCTAGGTCAACAATGACTGCTTCTTCACTAAATCCAGCCATTATTCCTCCTCTTTACCTGCCTGGTCCGAAGCCTTAGACTTGAATGATCTGTCACTGCTGAAACTTGTCCTTGGCTTCCGGTGCACCTCACTTCCATGGCTTTTCTCTTCACTGTCATTCTTATCTTTCCTGTCTCATCGCCCTGACTTCTTTACACTGGGGCTTCCCAGCCCTTCCTCGTTGACCCTCCTACCTTTTTTTGTCATCCTCACACTTTTGGTGATATCATCCAGTTTCTCCGTGTTAAATACCATCTCCATGTGGACAGCTCTCAGGTTGACATCTCCGGCGTGGAGCTTTCCAGGTTCCCAGCAAGCGCAGCCCCCATGTCTCCACGTGGAGAGTTACCTCAAACCTGACACTAAGCTCCTACATTGCCCCAAACTTACCCCTTCCCCATCTCCTTGAATGACAACTCCTTCCTTCCTGTTGCTCAGGCCTACAACTTTGGAGTTTCTGTAGACTTGTTTTTCTCCCACATCCTATATCCAGTCTGTCAGCAAACATTCTTGTCTCTGCTTCAAGATAGTTAGCGCCAGAAATTTTCACCTTCTGGGCCACACCGTGGTCGTCTCTTGCCTGGATTATAACTTCCTGTCTAGATCTCCTTTAGTTTGATCTCAACAGAGCAGAAAGAGATCACCTAAAACCTATGTCCAAAACAGTGTCATTCTACTGCTCGAAGCTCTTGTGAGGCTTCATTCCAACCAAAGCTCTGATGGTGGCTTACAGGACCCAATACGATCCAGCCTCCAGTAAGCCTCTGATGAGGCTTAAGAAAGCCTGTTCCTTACACCTCTCTCCATTCTTCGCTGGGCTTCAGCCTCCCTGGTCTCTTTGCTCTTGGTAGAATGTGTTGTGTGAGCTCCTTTCTCAGGAGCTGCATCTTTGCTCTGCTTAGACCTTCCTTCACTCAGGTTTGCTTGGCTTTCTCCCTCATGTGCTTCTGGTTTCTGCTCAGCTGTCATGTTCTCAGTAAGGCCTTCTCTGGGAACCTGTTGAAAATAGCACCCTCCTTTCTATCCTCATTTCATGCTTTTATTTTTCTCCACATCACTTTTCAGCATCCATTATAATATATATTCTAGTTATTTGTTTTGTTTTGTTTTTATGACACCCCCTCAATCAATTGCAAGCCTCATATAGACAGGCCAGTATCTATCTTCATTCCTTCCTCTTTCCCTCCCTCCCTTTTTCTTTCTCTATTTCAAAATAAGCTACTTTTTCCCTAGCACCTCAAACAGTGCTTGACACAGTAAATGCTTAATAAATGTTTGTTGAATGAATGAGTAAATCGAATTTTGGGCGCTGAGGTTTTTAATTGTAATTTAAAAATGTCACAATTACATAAACCATATCTGAATTTCTTATTATTAAGGCTAGATTATTTGCAGTAGAAATCTTAGGTCGAAGGATATGAACTTTATCCTGGCCAACAGTGAAAATTGTTATTTATTGTTACTAACTTGATGGTGGAAAATGCTGTCTCATTGACGCAATTTACATTTCTTTAATCACTACTGAGGCTCACTAATTTTCATATCACTTAGCTTTTTATATTTCACTTTTTGGGGGAATTTTCTGTTTAGGTGTTTTCACTTAATTTTTTCTTACACATATGAGCTCTTCATTGTAGTAAGGATAACATTCAATATACATTGAAAATATTTTTCCTTTGATTTTTTTCCCCTGAGTACATGTTTTGATATAATATAATACCTAGAGAAAGCCAATAATTATTTAGACCATAAAAATGTGTATGGAATTACTTCCTTTATCATATCAAATAGGAATAAATTTAATTTTTTAAAAGACTGATATTTGGCACATAGTACCTTATTAATTTCCTACAGTAAATGAAGTCTGTCATGTATCTGGCTGACAAAAATACTGAAGCAACTGCAAAGTGACTAAGAATTCTTGGGCTTGGATTGACAGTCTTTTGTTCTAAGATTCTGTTTTTGAAATTTCAAGACTGCCCTACTTCATTCTCTGTTACTCATTTTCAGTGGCCATTCACATGTTTGTCTGTTCATCTAGTATTTAATGAGTTCCTATCATGTGTTTCTCTCACGGGAAAGCTAATAATACCTAAGTCTATGATTATACTACAGATGGGTTAAGTGCTGTGCGGGAGTTGTGCATAGGGTTAAACAGAAGCCCAGAGAAGGGGCAACTAAATCAGATTAAGGAGCCCTGGCCTCAGAGAAAGTCCTGTTTGAGCTGAGTTTTGAAAGATTTCCAGAAGTGCATTCTGGGATGCCCAGGGGCCAGCGCATTTTAGTCAAAGCAAACAGGCTGTGTAACGGCCCAGAGGAATGAACTCCTATGAGCATTTCAAGGGCTAGCACGAAGGCGCACATGGGTAGGAGTGGCAAGAGATGAGACTGTGAGCAAGGCAGGAAAGCTATGGGGAGCCACTAACATCAGATTGGAAGGATTATTCTCTTGGTGAATGGAAGACAATAAAAGAGGGATCTTAATGGAGGCAAGAAGATCAGTCAGGGGACTGCTGCCTCTCCCGTGGGGAGAAGAAAAGTCAGAGCTAAGCAACGGAGAGAGTTAGGGTGGGGGCAGGGTGGCACTGGATGATACAGTGCAGTCTCCTCTGAAGGCTGGTTTTTACACCTTGGGCTCCTGGGTGGATGCTCAGCCTTTCATTGAGATTGAACATTTAGGAGGAGGAGGAGGCTGGGTGGCTGGAAGAAAGAGAATGAGTTCATTATTGGCATCCTGAGTTTAAAGTGCCCCAGAGACATCCAAATAGTGCTCTCCCAGAGACAGCTGCGTGTCTGCGAGTGGAACAGAGAGACACCTCGTGAGCCGCGAGCACAGGAGAGGTGCTTGCGGCCGTTGTTGTTGATGAGGTCACCTGGGTTCTGAGCACACAGCAGGAGTGGTGTGTTGAGGAGAGGGTGCAGGGAAACATGGGCATTTAAAAAGCAGGCAGAGCGGGGCCCCTGGGTGGCTCAGTGGGTTAAGTGTCCAACTCTTCATTTCAGCTCAAGTCTTGATCTCTGAGTCAGGCTCTGAGCTCAGTGGGGAGTCTGCTTGAGATTCTCTCTGTCTTACCCCTCCCCCACTCTCTTGCAACTGAACAAGTAAATAAATCTTAAAAAAAAAAAGAAAAAAAGCCAGTAGAGTGAGAAGCAATTGAGAATGAGCCTGAGAAGGCACAGCCAGTAGAGGGATCACACAGAAGCTGGCGGAGGGTAACTGACCAGTAAATCTGGACGGTGAGAGAGATGTGGTGTTTCTTGATGTTTGGTAAGGCATTTGAAATGTTGTATCTTGGTACGGCAAGAAGCGGCAGTACGTGCTGAATGATGGTATAACTAGGCAGATTGTTGGCTCTTTGAACAGATGTACCCTAGGGCTATTAATTTAAGGACTTGATGCTAATCTGGAGGAAGGCCTTGAGTGTAATGCTCTAGTCCCCCCACATTCACAGAGAATACATTCCAAGGTGCCCAGTGGAGGCCTGAAACCCTGGACAGTGCTGAACCCTATATATATATTATGTTTTTTTTTATATATAGTGCTGAACCCTATATATATATTATGTTTTTTTTTCTTTTTTTCTCTCGTGACAAAGTTTAAGTTAAAAATTAGGCTCAGTAAGAAATTAACAGCAATAATAAAATGTAACAATTATAACAATATACTGTAGGAAAAGTTATGTGAATGTGGTCTCTCAGAATATCCTACTGTACTGAACTCACCCTTCTTGTGATAGTGAGAGATGATAAAATGCCTGCGTGATCAGGTGAAGTGAGGTGATCCACGTAGCATTAGACTACTATTGACCTTCTGACTATACATCAGGAGGGGGACTGTCTGCTTTTGGACATGGCAGAACCACGGATAGAGGGTCCTACTGTACCTTTGGTATTAGTATGTAATCTCTGAGCTGTTGTTGTTTCACTATTTAATCGATATTTTGGTTTTGGGAAGGCTTAACCAAATTTTATAAAGTCAGAAAGCTGGGAAAGATGCCTAATGAGTTAGAAAGCAGAAGTGGGATTTAAGATGATTTGAAAGGCTAGAATAATGAGCAAACATAATTGTTAAATGTAGACTGTTCTTTTGGGTTCTGAAATTCAGATGTTCAAGCATAGGATGAGGAAGTCTTGCTTTAAAGTACTTTTGAAGCCACAGATGTCACATGGCTGCTAAAAGCAATGATGGGGTATGTGTCTTAGGCTCTATTAATATGAGCAGAGTGCTTGGCACATAGAAGGTAGACATTTAACTTAGGTTAGTGATTCAACTTAGGTGTAATATTTGAGGAGGGATATTGACATATGGAGATGTTGACTTGATGTGCCAATTAAGAAATGAACTATTTGGAAAGTATGTCCAAATCCTTGAGGACTGACCAAAGGAATTGAGGATGGTTAGCTCTGAGAAGACTTAAAAGGAATCACGATAATGAGTTTCAAATGCATTATGTGCAGTCATGTATAAGAGGCATTGGTATAATGCTCATTTAGATGATGAAATTAGGATCGGTGGGTAGTAGGCAGAAGAATGCAGAATTTAGTTCATCCACGAAGGTGTTTTATTTCTCTTTTATTTTTTTCAAGAAGGTGTTTTGTATCTGTAGAGTCATGAACTGCTTCTTTGTATTTTGAAATTTGCAGGGCTCCTGTTTTGGACAGACTGTTGTCCTAGGTCCCATCTATGAGTTGTGGTTTGCTACACTGTGCCTATATTCCTAATGGTGGATTTAAGGGGCAGTTCAATGATGGCTCAAGGTTACATACATTTCTATTGTAACAGACAAAAGGATCAATCTTTATCCTTGGTGCTTTAGTTCTAGGACACACTCCTTCTTAATCTGTCATATTTAACACTTTATTCTAAGATTGCAACAGTGTAAGCATAAAACAATGCCTTTAGTGTTTAACATCCTAAAATTGAGAGTGGAAAAAATTGGCCATTTGAAATTTAAGTTTGATGCTGACTTCTATTTGGTAATTCTTGGGCATATCAATAATGCATGCTAGGAGATAACTTGCTTAAACATATCTGAGCTTGGTATGCTAAGCAAGTGCTTCATTATCCAAAGAGCAGATAAATATTAACACTATTTGCTCAATTTTTTTGTGATTCCTTTTTTTTTACATTTGACCTTTTGAAAATTAAATGCAGTATGTGTGCATTCTAGAAAAATGAGGCAATAAAAATACTCATAATCCTGCCAAATAAACACTACTCTTAGCACCAGAGCATTTGTAATAGGAGTGATAAGTAAAAAGAACAATAGCCAGATACAATTTTAGGGCTTTTCATTTATTAATTAATTCATTCATCCTCCAGACTCTAATGAGATTGGTCCTAATACTTCCAGCATGGTTGAATTACTACTTGTGAGCCCCAGCTTTTGCCCCAGCACCCACACTTGTAACCATCAGGCAGCCCTCTCTCTATTACATCCATTGGATGTCTTTGCATTTATTTCATTATGAATATACATGTTTACAAAATGGGAATATTCTGCACAGTTTGGTAAATTTTTTTTTTTTGTATTTAACAATATGCTGTGAACTTATCTCCTCTAGAATTTTATTCAGTGCTTAATGTAAGGTAAGCCTCTATTTCCCAAATAACTGGTTTTCACAAGTAGTATTTTGAACCATCCATAATTCATCCTTTCTCCATTGATTTGTTTTCTATACCATCTCTTGTCTGGGCAGGTATGTATATTCTTCTTAATCTATTATTTTATATAGAATATGTGACATATGTATACTCAAAAATATTTGATTTCTTTTGGGCTACTTTCTATACTGTTGATTTTTTTTTTAACCAAGATTGCACACAGGGTTTTATAATATGATTTTATAAGATACTTGTTGCTTTTCTTTCAAAGATTTCTTAGCTGTTCTTACTTCATTTAGTCTTCAGGTTCAACTTCAGAAAAATTTTGATAAGTTTAAAAAAACTCAGAATATTCTTTTGGATTCTGTTAAATCTCTTAAGTTATTTAGAAAAAATTCTCATCTTCATAGACTTTTTGTCTTCGCATTTGAAGACCTAGTTTGCTTTGGTGCTTGGAATATTCTGTACTTTTCGTGAACACTGACTTTGTATTCCTGAGTATTTTTTGTTACTGTTTTTTCTGGTGGCTTTCCCCTCCTATCTTTTAATTGAGTTTTCCCGGACAGGTTGGAAAGCCATAGGTTTTTGGAAATTAATTGTATATCTGGTCTCTTATACAGCGATCTTGTTAATTCTAATAGTTCATTGGTTAATTATCTTCGATTTTCTTGATAACAAGTACCACTTATTGAGTAGTTAAATGTGTGAAGTACTTTTTATATTCACAGTAAGCTGCACAGCTATCCATCCCTCTGCTTTTAGAGTTGAGGGTACTGAAGCTCAAAGGCAATGAATAACTTGAGAAAGATGTCAAAGGTAGTGAGCCATAAAGCTGGGATACCTATGTCCCCAGAGACCTCGATTTCCACTGAACTTCACTGCCTCCCACTCTGCCTACACAGAACTGGACCGCACTTCCAGCTCTCTACACCTGCTTCTCTCAGGCTTCGTACTGGATCTAACTAAGAGCATCCAGCACCTCTTTATAATGTTTTTCACCTTTTGTCAATTGTTTTTAGGTTCCTTTTTCTAAGGGCGGTAATCCCTTCCTCCTTGTTTTAGATCGCTATCCTCTGCTCCAAGGTAGATGTTAGCATTGCACTTGTTTTAACAAAAAGAGTCTCTGTCCTGCTGTGTTTCACCCCCACACTGGTGTGCAGGTGGCCATGGCCATCGGTCCTTTTCTCTCAAGGATGTGGTGTCTGTGCAGAGTCCCTAGTCCAGTTTCTCTTGTCTGGCAAACTTTATTCCCCTGGTACACTGATCAACTGAGGGGAGGTTCATTTTCTCTCTACCAGATTCCTGTGTGAAAAAATTTTTTTAGAAGAAGAATTTTTTTAAGAAGGAAAAAAGCAGAGCCATCTGTGGTTCTTGCACAGTAAGCACACGTGACGGGCCCTGGATGTAGGGCGTGTTCTGTCTCTGTCTTGACCTGTGCAGTTGCGGGAATGGAGAATGGAGAAGAGGTAAGCGGGAGTGAGGGGCGGTGGTCTGATGACATCTTAAAGCAGAAGCCTGTCAAACTTAGATGTAAAAGGCCAAACTCTGTTGCTGGAAAAAACACTTTATACCAAAGACAACTCAGAATTAAAATCAATGGGCTATAGTTCTATCATTTTACCAAAATTATTTTATTGTTTTTGTTCTCTATTCCCTCTTTCTTTAGAGACTTACATGACAGTTACATGGACCAGGCATTGTTCTAAGTGTTTGGCACATAGTAGCCCATTTAAAACAATCTTTTTATTAGTCCACTCCTTCTTATGTAAATGATACTGCTTGGCATTGATATAGGTAAATAATAACATGTCATTGTCAGCTGAATTGCTTACTTTGAATGATATTGAGCATATTTTCATGTATTTAAGAATTCTTTTTTAAAAAGATTGGGTTTTAAAGTGTTACTCAGATATTTTAATGGGGAGGCTACACAATTGCCTCAGTCTTTTTTTACAGTTTATTGAAGATTAATGGAAGCACATTGAACTGCATAAACAGGGAGTACATAATTTGGTTGGTTTTGACATATGTATATACTTATGAAACCATTACTATAATCAAGATAGCCATTTCTAATACCCCCCAAAATTTTCCTACTTCCCCTCTGTAATCCACCCTTTCCTTCACCCTGTCCCTACACAGCCCCTGATCAGTTTTCTGTCACTGTGGATTCACTTGAATTTTCTAGAATTTCATATAAATAGAATCCAGTGGCATGCACTCTCTCTCTCTCTCTGTTTCTCTTTTGTCCTGGCTCTCTTCACTTAGCATAATGATTTTGAGATTGATCACATTGTGGTGTGTTTAATAGTTTGTTCCTTTGTTCCTTTTTATTGCTGAGTAGCATTCCATTGTATGGCTATACCACATATGCCTATCTATTTTTAACATACTATAGTTCTAATCATGGTACTTGATATGCTTAAGCTCCAGTATGATAATGTAATCTATGAATATCAAGAACTCATTAGTGAGCATTTCAAATAGGTTGTTTATAAAGTTCAGCAGCAGCAGCCTAAAATGTAAATGTAAGCATGAAAGGACTGTTGGTATTCTGAGATATTCTGGGAGGTAATTTAGTTTTCTGTTTTACTCAGTATTTAGTGCTATTTCAGATAAGTCTTGATTTTTTGAAAAGCTAATCATTCAGTTAGTCAGTTAAATAGGCTCGTTGTTGGAATTACTTCCACTTGCCTGCCTGTCTGCCTATAGATCATTTCATTATCACTTAACGTTTGGCAGAGTGCAGGGGACAAAGGCGGACCTTCCACCAAGCATTCAGAGGCTAAAATGAGGACTTTTTTAGTTCATGGTGATGAGCATTGGTGTATGCTCTAGATGAGAGTAATGTTGGTATTCATTTGGAAGGACAATTAAATGTATTCATTAGTTTCATTTACTAGTTGAAATCATATTTCTAAAAAGAAAAATCCAGCAAAATAGCTAGCTTTAATTGCATTTTTTTTTCTTTTTTTTTGGTGGGAGGTGATGAGAATTTGGTTGACTAACACGTTTGCCTTTAGAACGAAGTAAGAATGCTTTTAGACTAGTAGTGCTTCGGCAAACTTTGTGGACCCTTATATTTTTCTTTTTTTCTTTTTCTCCAGAGAAGCAAAAGGTACTAATAGGAACGAGGATTGTGAGACTAGCTGACCTGTCCTATTGGGGTTTATTTCTTCTGTAGCAGTCGCTGATGACTTTGACAGGACAGGGAGAATGATGTGACTCATTCGACTTGATAGTATCAGGTTCTGCATTCTCTGCTGGACACAGACACACGCAGACCAGTCCTTAACCCTGACCTTCTTTTCAGCTATGACTTTTTTTCTGACCTTCCTTTCAAAACCAGACTCTATTTTTTTCTTTATTTTCTACTCTTTTTTTCAACTCACTGTTGCCTGGCTTTTATCCCAGTTATTTTCCTAAACCTCTTGTTATGGTCAGTAACTATTTCCTAATTATTAGTGGTTTCTTTATTCCTCGCCTTACTCCATTTCTCTGCAGCATTTAATCCTGTTTCCAGGCTGCTCACTTCGCTTTCTAAGGCACTGAAATCTTGCATTACTGTCTTAACATACTTATTTCTTTAGCTAGCTACTCTTTTCTTTTTTGGTAAATGTTGGTTTCCCCAGGTTTTTGTTTTTGGTTGCCCTCTCTTTGCATTACATATGTCCTCTCTGAATCTTAGTCATATTTCCCTTTGTTCTTAATTTTGTGTAAATAGAAGTAATACATACTTACTATACACAATTTGAGTATACATTTGAGAGTACATGATTTGAGTATATTATAAATAATTTTGCACAAGCAAAAAAGATGAATATTCCCTGCAGTCCCACTGTGGAGAACCATTGCTGGAATTTTTCATCTGACTGCTAGTCTGATGTAAGCCTTTATTCAAATGAATCTTAAATCCAACTTCCAATGCTTAATTCTATATCAAGTTCCAAAAGCACATTTACAACTCCTTAAAAGACACCTCTAGTAGGGTGTCATGGATGCCTTCAAATGAAATACAGCTGGAACCAAATTTATTCTTTCTCTGTACCTGAATCTAGTTTTTCTTCTTGGTTCCATTTCTGATTGGTTAATAGAGACTTGATGTCATTAGTATTTTTCCTACTCTAAGCTCCACCACTCAGTCATAAAACAGATCATTTTAATTTGGTCTATGAAGTCCTTTATCACGTGGTTTCAGGGTACCATTTTAGCTCTCCCTTTGTGCTCTTTACTCCCTTCCATTTCAACCTTCTGTCTTATTCTGCAATCTAACCATCATTCCCCATTTTCAGAGATTCTCATGCACTTCCATCCTTCCGTGCGGCCACATGTGAAAAGCCATTTCCTCTCTCTCTGGTGTACGGAATCTCTAATTATCATTCAAGACCTGGATTAAGTGCCCTTAGTTGTGGCTGAGATACCCCTGCTCAGGTGGAATGAATCTGGGGCCTAACACTTCCTACATTTGCCTTGATTTGTTCTGCCTGGAGAAGAAGCCCATTCAAAGGGCTCCTTCCGATTGCTTTTAGATCTATGAAGAGCTACCTTTCAAGGATGGACTTAAGGTGTATTTCAGACAACTGACCTGGGACCACCAAGTGGATGTTATGGTGAGGAAGACTTTTCTTCAGATTATGGAAGAACTGCAGCCTTTAATGCTGTATGGCAATGGGAAAGACCTTGTAAACTACTTAGCTCTTCATCAATAGGAGTACACAAGCAAAGACTAAATGACCATTTTTCCTAGATTTATTCATTTAATCAACATTGTTAAGCACTTTGCCAGCTGCTGTGCTGGCGGTTTCAAGATGAAAAAATAAAATCTTTTCTTTAAGGAGCTTATGGTCTGATGCAGTGGTTCTCAACCTGGCTGCAGATTAGAATCACAGACCAGTGATTTATTTCCATTTTAGAGATCTCAGAGGACAGGGTCTGGGAAACATACTCCAGTGTACAGCCATACAGTTACTTTTCAAAGGGCCATTTATTTAAGACCTACTCTAGGGTGGGCTATATGATGTTCATTTATTCTTTCACTAAATATTTCTTTAGCCTCCTCTTTTGTGTTTGTCGCTGGTCTAGGTACCAGGAACATATCAGTGGACAAAAACACAGTTCCTGCTCTTAGGGAGTTTGTAGAAGGGTAGACTCTGGACATCATGCAAACATGTGACAGTTGATATAAGTCTAAGCAGAAAAGTAAAGGAGGTGTGGGGATAGAGGAGGTGTTGGTGAGGGGGACATGACAGCGGATGAGAACACCGAGATCTCAGGTAGATGGGGTGTTGCAGATCACATGATGCCTTTTAAGACACGTTGAAGACTTTGACTTTTATTCTGAATGAGAGGAGAGCCCTGGAAGGTTTTGAGTATAGACATAACATGATTTATATGTAAAAAGTTCAATCTAGCTGCTGTATGGAAATAGATGATAGGACATGGGTGAAAACAGATTAATTTATTCCAGTAATCTAGGTGAGGCATTATGGCAGCTTAGATGAAGGTTTTAGGGGTGGAATGGTAAGAAGCAATTGGATTCTGTGTATATTTTGAATTAAAACATATTTTTATGTATTTTTAAAGTAAAGGCTTTACTAAGATCTCCCAGGGAATGACTTTATTTTTTATTTATTTTTTAAAATTTTTTGAGAGAGGGAGGGAGGGGTGGGCGGAGGCAAAGGGAGAGAGAGAATCTTAAGCAGGCTCCTTGCCCAGTGCAGAGCCCGACTTGGGGCTTGATCTCCTGACCCCGAGATCATGACCTGAGACAAAATTGAGAGTCAGATGCTCAATGAACTGAGCCACCCAAGCACTCCAGGGAGTGACTGTACCTAGAGAAAGAAGGGGACCAAGTGCTAGGGCATGTCAGGAGAGGTGGGAGACCGAGTGGAGGAGAATGGGGGCTCCAAGGCCAGATGAAGAAAGTGTTGAAGGAAAAGCCAGTGAGGCACTGAATCAAACGCTGTTAGATCGACCAAGAGGAAGGCTGAGAATTGATGTTTGGATTTTGTGAGGTGGCAGTCCACAGTGATTTTTACAAAAGCAATTCTGATTGAGGGGTAGAGGCAAAAACACGATGGGAGTGGGTTTAGGAGAGAATGAGAAAAAGGGAGGCAGACTCCGTGAGAACAGGCAGTTCTTGGAAGGAACATTGCTAGTAGTTGTGGGGCATGGTGGAGAAAAATGCCAGTAACTCATGGGGGAGTGCACATAGTTACTTGGGGAGAGGAATGCCAAACTGTACTTCAAGGCTTCTTCCAAATGCAAGATTTTGTCCTGTAATTAGTGGCTCTGGTCTTATTTTATTTTATCTTTTTTAATACCTTGTTTAAGAATTTGAGATGAGGCACACCTATAGTCTTCTCTCCTGTTTAATTTGAGACTTTTAAAAATTTAGCCCAGCCATTTTATTTATACCATGTGACTGTTCCTCCTCCTTTCTGGTTTGGGGATGTCTTTTTGCGTTAGTTTTCTGGGGCTCCCATAACAAAGCACCACACACTGGGTGGTATTTATGGTCTCACAGTTTGGGAGGCTGGATGTCCAAAATCAAGGTGTCTTTCTATTCCAGGCCTCTCTCCTTGGCTTATAGTTGGCCATCTTCTCCCTCTGTCCATCTTCCCTCTAGGCCTGTTTTTGTGTACATATTTGCTGCTGCTTCTTTTTTTTTTTTTTTTCTAGGATACCAGTCATATTGGAATTGGACCCACTCTAATGACCTCATTTTAACTTGATTACTTCTGTAGAGCTTATGGCCCCAAATCAGATCACATTCTGAGGTCCTGTGGATTAGGACTCGATCCTATGGATTTGAGGAGGGGACATGACACCTTTACTTTCTCATAGGCTCATTTCTGGAGTTTTCTGATAACTTTTAAAATTTTTCTGCTGGGTGGTATTTAGGCAGAGTTAACCTCATCATTCTGGGGACATTAGGCATTGCTTTAGAGAATTGGGGCCAGGAGGTGGATTTCCTGATGTAAAATGAGCACTTGATGAATTGTAACTTCAGTGAACTGCCCTTTTGAAAAGAAATATAAAATGAATTAGAGAGGTGATTTCTTAACACTTTCTGTGCACATGAGTTAGACTTTTCTTAGACTTCTCAGTCACTTTCACGTTTAAAATGTAGAACAAGTAAGTTAGTAGATACAGACTCTGTTTACCTAGGGAGGAAGAAGAGGTAAATCAGAGCACCTTCTCCAGGAGAACATTTACATTAAATACGTGGATCACCTCCCTGGTATGAACGTGAAAGCACAGCCTAGTTATAAATAAAGGCCAACATGTGACCCTATAATATGTCACCCTTGTTATAGACAGAAATTAGTTGTTTATTATAAGCAGTTTTGTTGTTATATTACAGAAACTGGCTCATATTTGCTTAGCTGGCTGCATGATCCCAGGAAATGTTTCCAGCAAATTTTTGCCTATCCTGTTCTCTCTAAAGAATTGCTTTTCCAGCATCCGGTTTTAGTTGGAATATAGGTCATTAAGATGTATCCTCATAAAACTGTTTGTGATGGTAATGGATTTAACTTGGAAACATTAAACTATAGGATGTAACTAATGATTGTAGTTGTCAGCCCGTGGGCCCAATAGCTCTCATTTTTTCATTAGCGCTACAAGGAAGACATGTACATTTAATTGTGGAATAGCAGATATTTTTTGTGGGCTTATTACTCCCTTATAGGATAAGGCAGAATCCAGTGCTTTAAAATGAAGAAAACATCTGTGGTGGAAATTAGTGCTAAATAGAATACTTTTTGGGATATTTTTTGAATCAGTTTTTGGTTTAGAAACCTATCATTTGGCAGTCCCCTAAAATAACCCCTGAATGAATCTCTTGGAGACAGCCTTGGTTTTTTTGACTTTGTATTCTTGGTTTAAATAATGAAATAATTTTTTCATATTGTTTAAACATGAAAAAAAAATAACCCTCTGAATAAGAAAGTAAATTCTTCTCTAGTGTAAAACAGCAGCAAACATATCCTCAGTGGGGTTTCCACAGCTTAAGCCTGGCAGCAGTTCAGATAATAACTCTATTAAAGCAGACAATTTGTTATGATGGATTCTTGTTCTGGGTCCACAGTCTACCTAATTGATGACCATGGCTCAGTGAAATCTGATTCGATATTCTTGTGCATTCATGAAATCACAACCCTTCTTCCAGCTTCCTCCCTTACCTTCTCATGTTCGGTGACTCTGGAAAGACATCTTTTTCTTAGTATTTTCTCAGAGACTGCACTGATGGAATACAAAGAGCATATGGAAGCAGATATATGCGTAGGTCTTGATTTTATGTTTTGGTAGACTGGTTTATTTAAGCAGATACAACAGGCGAATATGTTTGTTGAAGGTTTTCCTTTGTACCAGCTGCTGCTTTTTCCTCTTTCCTGGGCTGCTCTGCCAGAAATGCACACCTTTATTCCTACACTGTTTGACAAAAGTTTCCAATTGACAATTTTTCAATGCGTTAATTAGCTCCTTGAGAAACGCAATCTATGTTTAACATCTATATTTTAAGAATGTTGAGCATTTTTGAAGACTTGTGCTTAAATTTGAATTTGTTTGAAATGGAATGTTTTTAATTTATTAAAATTTTTAATGATAGAGGCTTAATGTTTCTTAAATATTGTTTACAGAATTGACCTTAGTTTACAACAGAGTAAAAAACATGCAGTTTACTTTAATTATTCAGAAGAAAAGGTTTATTTTTATTGCATTTGGTGGGGGGAATGAATTGCTGCAGAGGTAATGTTCACCTCGTTGTATATTTACCAGACTGGGGTGGAGTGGACATTGACCAGGGAGTCAGGGACCCAGGTATGGGATTTTTCTTACTGGTAGGTGGCTGTTGTGACCTTGGGGAGCTTGCTTTCTCTTGGACTCAGTCTTCTCATTTGGAAGAGAAAAGGATTGGTTTAGATAATCTATAAAGGGTTTTCTTTTTTTTTTTCTTTATTTCTTCTAGTTTTATATTTTTAGAGAAACAGGGGCTATGTCTTTGCTTCTTATTGTACTTTTGACTGAATATGGAATTTTTTTGTGTCCAGTATGGGTCATACTTGGCAGAGTGATGTAGCTTGATAGTTTCTGGAAACTAAGCATTGTCTACAAACAGTCAACAAGAGGGTTTGGTGAATCTGGCCCATGCTACTTCTGTTTTTTTTTTTTTTTAATTTTTTAAAGATTTTATTTATTTGACAGAGAGAGAGAAAGAGAGGAGAGAAATCACAAGTAAGCAGAGTGGCAGACACAGGGAGAGGGAGAAGCAGACTCCCCACTGAGCATAGAGCCCGATGCAGGGCTCAGTCCTAGGACCCCGGGATCATGACCCGAGCTGAAGGCAGATGCTTAACTGGGTGAGCCACCCAGTCGCCCTGCTCCTTCTGTTTGACATGGATGCAAGTTTGCAATTTTCACCAGCTGATGACTAGTTCTATAATTTCATCTAGTCATCCAAGTCAATTGAGTTTAGACATTTAGCTTGAGACACTTAACATTTCTCAAGACAAGATTTTGGGGAGTTAAAAGGTCTTAGCTTTCTATAATTCTGCCTTGGGTTATGGGATGATCTAGCATAGATAGGACTCAATCTTAGTAGTAACTTATATCTGTGACAGCCTAGGATTTTTTTCCTGTAGGAAAAGATTCACAGGTTATTGACATGAAACCAGCGTGGGTGAAGTTTGCTTTTCTTTTGAATCCTCCTTAGCCACTGGCCTATGGCCTTATTTTAACTTCTGAGACTTGTTTTCTCATTTGAAAATGATCATGTCCCACAGGGATGTTTATAAGAAGACTTATTCCTGAATAGAGATACATTCTTAGACAGAAAGGCTCAACATTGTAAAGATATCTGTGTTCCACAAATCTATACATTTAAAAGAATCTCCCCAAATATAAATAAGTTTTTCTTCTTTGGGACTGTGTATCTGTTGGAGGGGTAGAGCAGGGAGTAAAATGATCCTTGGGTTTATTAGACTGTGTTCTGAGACAGGTTGGGAAAATTCTGAAAAAGAAGTGTGATACGAGGAGGTATTCTCATAATCTATAAATGGGAGTATCAAGTATTAAAGACTTTGTAGGAACAGTTGGGTAACATTTGTCAAGAGCTTTGAAACATACTCTCATCGAGTAGTTTACATCTTAAGTAAATTGGTTAAGGGTGATGTACTCATAAGGTGATTCATCTCAGTGTTATTCATAAACAACCCCAAATTTTGTTTTTATTTCTTTTATTGTTGGGGGGAGAGGGAGAGAGAGAATCTTAAACAGGCTCCATACTCAGCGCAGAGCCTGATGTAGGGCTCGATCTCATGACCCTGAGGTCATAACCTGAGCTCAAATCAAGAGTCAGACACTTAACTGACGGAGCTACCAGGTGCCCCACAACCCCACATTTTAATAGGTGACTGGTTAAATTGTTTCCTGTGTTAAATGGAATACCATGGCACCATTAAATGTGATGACATAGCAGTGTATTCATTTACATGGAAGAGGTTTATAATATGTTCAACAGATAATATAGTATGTTATGAAAGCTTTGGTATAGGTATATAGATGTGTGTATTTATTTGGAAAAATGTATAACAGATTAACAGTGATTATACCTGGGTGGCAAAATTATGGATGGTTTCCCTCCTACAACGTATGCTTAATCTCTATTTCGAATTTTCTACCGAGACCATGCATTCTTTGAGAGGAAGTAGAGTGTGACACGTGAGGCTCTTGAGAGCATAGGACTCCGTAGCCAGCCTGGCTGGGTTTAAACCCCAATGCTATCACTTCCTGGCTGTGTATTCTTGAGGAAGTCACTTTATCTCTTTGCGTCTCTCTTTCTCATCTGTAAATCAGAGATGATTATAATAAATAGAAATAATAATATCTACCTCATATGTTTGTTGTAAGGATTCAATATACTTAATGTGTGTGAACTTTGAGAACAATTTATTGTAAGTACCATATTAATGTTATCTATCATTATTAATAAGAATAGTGAGCAAGTGAATGAGAGACAGATGGACAGACAGACACACTCAGACACACTAGCATACCTAGAATTCACTGATAGAGGTAATGGTCTCTTATGGTGTCAGGCATATCAAATTGAAACAATTTGGTAAACTTTGAAGAGGAATATGATGATTAGATGTTCACCTTTCCCCCTTATTTTTTAAGTTTTAAAAATAATTAGAGTGTAATTCACTTAACATAAAGTTAACTGTTTTATTTTAAATTGACCATTTGAAAGTGAAGGACTCAGTGGCAATTCGCCTAGTCATGATATTGTGCGACCACCACCTTTGTCTAGTTCTGAAACATTTTCTGTCACTTGAAAATAAAACCATGTGCCTCTTAGGCAGTTTCTGTCCATTCCCCACTCCCTGCTGTGCCTGGCAACGATCAGTCTGCATTCAGTGTCTGTGTACTTACTTATTGTGGATATTCCATATAGATGGAATCATATAACACATGGTTTTTCATGCCGGCCTTTTTTAACTCAGCACAATGTTGTGGAGGTTTGTCCACAACATAGGAGGTTTGTCCACAACATAGCATGTAACAGTAGTTCATTCCTTTTTATGGCTGATGAATATTCAAGTGTGTGTGTGTTGTGTGTGTGTGTGTGGTGTGTGTGTGTGTGTATTATGATTTGCTTATCCACTGATGGACACTAGGGTTATTCATTTTTGCTCTTGTGAATAGTTCTGCTATGAATAGATGTTTACTTTTATTAAATAATAGGTTTCTTTTGGTGGTAGTGGTGGTATATTTATTATAAAAATGTGAGAAATGCAGAAAAAATTAAAAATAGAACTTCCCTACAGTCTAGGAATCCCAATACTGTGTATTTACCCCAAAATGTAAAAGCACTAATTCAAAGGAATACATGCATCCTTATGTTTATTGCAACATTATTTGAGATAGCCAAACTATGGAAGCAGCCCAAGTGTCCATTGATAGATGAGTGGATAAAGAGACAAAAACTGAGCCACAAACAAGAATGAATGAACTGCCATTTGCAGCAACATGAATAGATCTAGAGAGTATAATGCTAAGCCAAATAAGTCAGTCATAGACAAATACCATATGATTTCACTCATATGTGGATTTTAAGAAGCAAGACAAAATGAGCAAAGGAGAAAAAAGAGCCAAACCAAGAAATGGACTCTTAACAATAGAGAACAAATTGACGGTTTCCAGAGGGGAGATGGGTGGAGGGAGATGGGGGAAATAGGAATGGGGATTAAAGTGTACTCTTAATATGATGAAAAAAATAAAAAAAATAACTGCAAAATGCAAATAGTCCCAATTTACATTTTGGTATAGGTCCTTTCAGTACTTTTATGCGTCTATACATGTATAAAAACACAGCTGTGTACAAAAATAAGCCTTTTTAAAAGAAAATTGAAGATCATATTATACACTGGATTTTTTCCTCATTAAACTTTGTTTTAATGGGTCTTAAATTCTGTGCTAGATTTTTGGTCAAGTTGTTTCCATTAGAAAGTACTCTTTTTAAAAACTAGTAACTTAAAACTGTCACCCACACACAAAACAAATGGTCCACAAAACGTTCTCCTTTTCTGCTGAAGGTTTTACGATGCATTGTTAAAATTAACGTGTTTTGCTATTAAACTTCAGGGGCCAATTGAGACAAGGAGTTCTGAGACTCTTCTTCCACCACTGATTAAGACTGGGGTGGCAGCTATTAGGCATAATATTCATTGAACGTTCTGAGCTGCTGGGCAGACTTGATGCCCTTGCCAGCGCCAGCTGCCTAATTGTCCACTACCTTGATGACACCCACAGCAACTCCTTGTCACATGTCATAAACAGCAAAATGGCCAAGAGGAGGATAGTCAGGGAAGCTCTCAACACACAAGAGCATGTCAGGAATCGTATCAACAATGGAACATCACCAGATTTCAAGGATTTGGTGCCATCTTCCCGCTCTGCCCCCAGCATGATGATCAGTCTTCAGCAAACTTGCAAGCAGCGTGAGCTGTGTGACAATCCAGCACAGGTGCATATCCAGCATTGACTTGGCCTGGATCATTCAGGTTAATTACCTGAGCCATGAAGCTGCCTGTTTCCATCATTGGGTCACTTTTGCTGTCAGCAGTGACATCACCACAACAAACATATTTGACAGATACATTCTTGACACTGAAGCCTGCTTTGTCCCCAGGAAGAGCTTCACTCAAAGCTTCATGTTGCATTTCATCAGAGTTTACTTCACTTCTCATGTTGACGGGAGCAAAGGTGCCCATCCTGCTGGGATTGGAAACACCACTCTCCACCTGGCCCTTGTGCCAGTACCACCAGTTTTGTACATGTCTTGGAGAGACAGACCTAAGAGCTTGTCAGTTGGATGAGTTGGTGGCAGGATGCAGTCCAGAGCTTCCAGTGGCGTGGTTCCACTGGCACTGCCATCTTTACAGGTGACTTTTTCATTCCTTGAACCAAGGCATGTTAGCAATCGTCTCTTCCAGCATGCTGTCACCAATCCAAAACAGAAATTGGCGGGAACGCTACTGTGTTGCAGTTGTAGCCAGTTTTCTTATGTTGGTGCAGACTTCCTTAATGATTTTTTGTGTCTCTTCTGGCCGTAGGGTGGCTCAGTGGGATCCATTTTGTTAATATCAACAGTTAGTTCTTCCGCACGGTGTGTTGAATTAGAAGGGCATGCTCACGGGGTGGCCCATTCTTGGAGATACGTGCTTCCAATTCATTAACACTGGCAGCAACAATCAGGCAGCACAGTCAGCCTGAGATGTGCCTGTAATCATGTTTTTGATAAAGTCTGTGTGTCCTCTGTTATCGGTGGTGGTCACATCATACTTGGTGGTCTTGAGTTTCCACAGGGTGATATCAGTGGTGGGAATATGCTCACATTCAATTCTCAGTTTATCCAAGACCCAGGCATACTTGAGGGAGCCCTTTCCCACCTCAGCGGCTGCCTCCTCAAATTTTTGCAAAGTTCTCTTCTTCACACCACATTTGTATATCAGACGGCCAATAGTGGTAGACTTCCTGAATCTATATGTCCACTGAGGGCAATACTGATATGAGTCTTTTCCTTTCCCATTCTGGCTTAGATTTAGTGATGGTTTTCATGGCACCTGTGTTTGGGTGGCAAACCTTTTGTGAACAAGCTACATTCTGTTTCATGTCAGTACTTACCATCTAACATTTTTCAAGGTTTTCCGATGTCTATAAGTGTTCCAGCTCATCGTGAATTTCAGTAAACAGTATTTATTTTACCAATATCTTGATAAAAATTTAGCCTTTGGCTTCTATTTAAGGCTACGATGAATAAATTTTTAGATAAAATATTGCTTACCTATTGTCTAAAGATAAAGTTCTAGGAATAGAAGTGTTTCGTCAAAGAGTATATGCTTTTAAGGCTTTTGACACACACTGCCAAATTTCCCTCCAGGAATGTTGTGCTGATTTACATTCCTCTCAGCAGTATTTGAGTGTCTTTTCCTCTTTTATTTGCTCATAATTTTTTATTCATAGTCATTGTCATTTTAACAAAAAGTGTATCTATATGGTATTTTTATTTCTATTCGCATAAAATGTTTCACCATATGTTTGTTGTTTTCTTTTTGTGAATGCCTACTTCATGACCCTAGTGGATTTTGTCTTTTTCTTATAACTAGAACTTAAAAAATATATAATGAAGATGTAAATCTTGACAATCTCTTACAAATATGTTTCCTGGTTATTTGTGTTCTCATTTTGTTTATGGTATTTGGTCACAGGGGGCTTACAAGCTTTATGTAGTGAAATCTATATTCTTTGCTTTTTTTGGTTTCTGCCTTTGTGCATATGTTTTTCTAAGTTTTCCTTAGGTGATTGGTATTTGTGCTCGATAATGAGCAAAAATCTTATATTGTTCTATGTGAATGTGGTTTAAAACTTACATATTGTTCACAAATGCTGCTCAGTATTTATTTGCTACATATAAGAATTTTCTCCAGTGACTTAGACAAAATTGCAGTTAACTGAGAACTTCTTGAATCATCAGCCTAGGATCTTTTGTGTTAAACTTTAGCGATAGATACAGATCAGAGGAAACAAGGGCGTATCAGGGATTTATTCAGGGAACCCATTTCCATTGCATGTGCTTGAGTCAGAACACATTCACTTTATCTTCTTTCCATATTTTCCCCCTGTCCAGAGTCTTATAACTTGCGTTGACTCTTGAGGCAGTGAGATCCTCACTCATCAAAGAAAGATTGAATTTTGTTCACCATGCCCAATTTACATGTACAGGAAATTGGACTGGTTCTTTTTGGGTGGAAATTGTGTTTACCCCTTAAAAATCATTTAACTGGAATACCGCATTTCTTAGGCATTCCAATTCATTTGTCTTTTTACATCTTAGGGAAACATATGAATCAATGCTAACCTAGGTAAGAAGCTAACATTTTTTTCTTGCATTAAAAATTGGAAGTGACTTTTCCGGTGGTATGAAATGAAACATCTGTTTATTTTAGGCTGAAGACGTTAATGACAAGTCATTTAGTCTTTACTTGTTTTTCTATTTTATTTCTAAATGATCTGGGTTTTTGTTTGTTTGTATAAAAAGAAACATGTTTATTATGAAGGGAATCAGGAAATAGAAGCAAGCCAAACATGCCAAGATGATTACTATTGGTACCTTTGTACAGATCCATTCAGATTCCTTTCATGATGTATATAGTCATTCACACATTTTATAAAAAGGCAATCATATTATACTCATCATATCATGAACATTTTACTATGTCCAGGGTAGATGTATACAATTTGAAATAAATACACCAAATGCTACTATGTGGGTGTATCAAAATATAATGTGGCAGTTCCCCATTGTCTACCATTTTTACTTCTTGCTATTTCAGGTGTGTAATAAAGATTATTGTAGCCATATCTTTGCTATATCTAGATATTTACCTTTATGTATTTCCTTAGGACAAATTCCCCAAAATGGAATGTCTCCAATTTCCTAATTTCTGAATCTTAGAAGTTCTTTTTTTTTTTTTTAAGAATTAAAATAGTCAGGAATGTAAAAAATATAGCTTGGGTACCTTTTCAAATTTATTACACGAAATCAAATCAGAATTCCTCTAAGTGTAAAGGCATTGTTTATCTTTCCATTTCTCTCTCTCTCTGGCAATTCATCTTCCCCTCTAATTTATTTTCCTGATTGTAGAAAACAAATGTGAAATGGTCAGTGTGATAGGAATTCTAGATTTGCTTCCTATCTTTGTTCTTTTTGAAACATAAACTGTGTGTGAGTGTGTGTGTGTGTGTGTGTGTGTGTGTGTGGTGGAGGGAGCGGGGGCGGGGGTTACTTTTTGAGGGCAGGTTTTTGGAATGGAGGTGCTTATTCTTCTGACCATGCCTGTTTTATCTATTTGACATTTGGAAAAGTTCTTACAGTTGGCCTTACTGTTTGCTGATGATTACTCACCTTGTTTTCAATTTCTACCTTCTCCTTTTCCATGGACATCAAGAGCCCACCTTGTGCAGTTGCTGAGCAAGATAACAGAGACGGGGAGAAGATAGGGCCAGTGTCTCAGGCTAGTCATGCAATCTGGTGTGGCAAATACTATAATAGGACCACTTCTTATATAATCCAGTAAAACAATTGGAACATTAAGTTATTTGGACAGTGCTCTGTTTTCTATTTTGGGTTCTCTTTCTCGCAAGTCTTACAACTTTGTAACCTAGAATTTCATAATTTAATCAGTGATGAATGATCTGGTTCTGAAAACAAAGATACAGATTGGAGCTAAAATATTCTAGGACACATAAATACCAACATGCAGAACAGTTTCATTGTCAACAAAGTCTTTGAGAAATAGTAACTATGTCTCTACTTCTTGAAGGTTAAGAAAGAATTGTCTACTTGTTTGCTTTCATGCGTTTAGATTTGTTTGTCTCAGGTTTCAGTTTCCACTGTGAATCACTGAGTGCAGAAAAGGGCACACCGCTAATTTAGGAAAGACCTGTGTGAAGGTAATCACGCCTTTAGAGAGAGATTTGTTACCTGGAGAGGAAACGGTGCTGTTATTTCTACTGGTTTAATTAAGAGACTGGCCAACGCAGACCTGTTGACTGACAAATAACCCACTTTAGAAAAACCTGTTGTGTAGAGTTCAAGCTGCAATCTGAAATGTAAGGATATTATCAGTAGAAAAAGATTTTTCACTTTTGAAGGATTTGAAACAGGCCTTTCAAAACAGCTTTGATAGTTTTTGTTAGGGATTAAATTGTTGAAAAAACTGCAGGCAGAGAGTAGCAAAGATCTGGGCTTAAAATTGGTGTCCAGAAACTTTTAGGCAGATAATTTGTGTCCACTAACACAAATAGGATATATAGATATAATATTACAGTTCACAACCAATTTATCAGTTTTATGTGTGGTCCTAGATTTTGATAGAAAATGTTGATTTAGGATTGTTTTGATAAGAGATTAAAGCCCAAAAGGTACTTTTTTGCATATATTGCAAAAATATTTACAAAAATATAAGGCAGTCTTTGTAATATACTACATGGTTATTTCCTGGAAACAGAAATCTGTCATTCTATTAACATGCATGAATACTCTTATTTGTATGGTGTTGATTTATAGTCATAACAGTTACTTTTTTTCCTGCAATGAACAACTTCTTTTTTTTACAGCTTTATTGAAATATGATTTATATAGAAAAAGCTATACATATTTAATGTAGACAATTTGATGAGTTTGGATATATGCATACATTTGTTGAATCACCACCACAATCAAGGTAATGAACATATCCATCATCTCCAAAAGTTTCCTTGCATAGAAGTTACTTTCTGAAGTGAATCAAAGGATGTTCAGTTCATATGCAGTTTGGTTTTACTGTTTTCTCATGTAAATATAATTCTGTATTATAGGAACCAATAGCTGTCTAATAACATTGGGTGAGAGAAAACGTTTGCTAATTTCTTATATTGAATGGGTGCTTTGTATAAATCAGTATTTGAATTTTAAAATCTATACCATGTTTGCTTCACTTTAGCAATTTTTTTTCTTATTTCTTTTACCTTCATATTACTTAGGAATCAATTATTGTGACTATATTTTTGAATAGAGTAGATAATGGGTGACATTGGAGTGCTTGAAATTCTGGAAATAAAGCTGTGTTCTGCTGTTACTTTTAGCTTCTTCTTATAGCTACATTTTAGCCAAATCCACTATTACCAGATAATTATCTGGAAATGTCATTTATTTAAGCATTGACCCTTTCACTGTTTACATTTAATTCTTGTTTTTGGTGATCATTTTGGTCTATAAAGTTGCCTCAAAGACCGAATTAACAAATACTGAGCCTTTGCTCCCAGTGGAAACATAAGAGACTCTGGTTACAACATTTTCATCAGCCAATCAAAACATAACCTTGTGTATGTTTCCATTTAAAGATATTTTGTTTAATATACATTGTTAACTCATTAATATGGAAGTCATGACCAAGGACACTATAACTCACCCTTGAAGGAAGCTTATCTAATACATGTGTTTTCTCCATAAGGTACATCACAACCTTCAGCCCTATGCTTGGGGCCATTTTAAAAGATGAAGTCACCCGTATATAGCAAAAAAAAAGCAAAAATTTGGCACATAATATGCTGCCCAAAGGACAGTTGTTTAGGCTATGAGAGCTGAAATGGGAAGGCAGAGCATCATCCTGTTTGACTTCAGCCTGGAACATGCATGTTGGATGACTCTGGGCATGCCTGTGAATGATGGTGAGAGTACCACGAGTATTGACCTTGGGGTTACAAATAAATTTTAGCAAGTAGAAGAATCTGCAAATGCAGCCTCTGCAAAAAATGAGAATCAAATGTAGCTGTTTTTGAAAATACTTTGAAATATTTCTAAAATGAAATAGAATTGAACATAATTTAAACTTATCTTGATGCTATAGGCTTATCATTATGGGGATGCTTATGAAGTTCATTCAACATGAATTGAAGGTCTGTCATTGCTGCTCCCAGCGTGTCTGACTCCACACCAGTGTCCCCAGTGGTTCACCATTGTCTTCTTTACTCCCTGCTCCTCCATCGCTCCAACCCACATGGTACTTCTCACGGTGGCAGCTTTAGGTACCTAACACCTTCCTTCCCTTTCTTGCTGCTCCTAATGTGCTGTCTCCTATAACCTAGGAGAAACCGGGAGCTTTTGGGAGAAAGCAGAAAACCACACTTACTGAATGATTAAGAATAGTTTTTAGATGTGAGCTAAACTCCATTAACTTTAGAATGAAATTGAGAGAAGGACTATAGTGCATTTGTGACAGTTATCTCCCTGCTGACTCAGGGGCTCCTGTTTTGTTAACATTTGTTTTCTACGAGGTACAAGATAATTCAGAATGGCAGAAACTCAAGGTTGGGTTAATTTAACATCTTGAGCTTTATTTTCTTTTGAGATTATATATAAACTGTGATAGAAAGCAGACTTCTGTTGGTCATTTTTGCATTTTGCATACATTCCTGAATATAGGTACCTTATCTTCATTTTATAAGATTGGACACTGATGTCTGGAAACAAGCTAAATATCTTAGAGTAGTAGCAGGACTGATGAGGAAGTCTGCCAAATACTTCTTTGTCCTATGCCCATGACGTTGTTACAGAATTTTGTGTTTTACTTCTTTCTTTTTCAGGCCAGCTTTAAATTTTTTCATGGTCAATTTTCTAGAGGTTTTTAAATCATTAAATTTCGTGGGTTTTAGTCTAGTGACTTCCTCCCTGGTCTAGTCGGCAGAGCCAGGCTTGGTGCAACTTGTTCCGCTCTATGATTTAGAGCTACCTTCTGCCAAAGGGCCCATTTCAGATATGATTTTGTTATACTTTGCTTATGCCAATTGGAATGTTTTTTAAATCCCTGCTTATCTAAGATTTAGGTTCAATCATATTTTTGTTGCGGTGCAGTGTCTGTCAGACTGTCATACATTGCTAATGCAAAAATGATCACTCGCTCAGGATAGAGAGACATGATGTAATCGAATAAAACCTAATGATTACATGTAGATCTATACTGGTTAATACTATAGCCACTAACCACGTGTCACTATTGACCACTTGAAATGTGGGTGGTCCAAACTGAGATGTGTTGTAAGTACAGAACTTACACTGGATTTACATAATTCAGTACAAATAAAAGCATGTAGTTTTTCATTAATATTTTATATGCTTAAATATTTAAATGATAACACTAGTTCAAGATACATTATTATAATTAATTTTACCTTTTTCTTTTTGCTTTTTAATGTGGCTACTAGAAAACTTAAAATTTTCTAGTGAGTCACATTTGTAGTTTCTATTCTATTTCTTTTGGGATATTATACAGCTGGTATCAATGTTATACTGGATGTTTAAAATGTATAGACCCTGTCTCTTATTTTCTTCAATGATCTTTCCTCCTCTCTTTCGAATACACCTGTTATGTTGTCCTTTTGGGTAGAAGGTAAGAAATATAATACCCTTGTTCAATGATCAACTCCCTAGTGACTCACTGACAACACTTCTCATTATAGGTAGTAGTTATGCCCCTGTAAAAGTTCCCAAGATACCAAATTAGTAAAAGCTGAGTAATATAAGAATATAAGAATTATATATATATTATATATATATAATATATATATGTTAGTTTTGTTTGTTTTGTTTTGTTTTGTTTTGCATGATGAAGTTAAGCCAATTGGTGATTTAGAGAACTCACCAGAACTGAAAAAATACATTGAAAATTCGCTGAAAGGAGTTTTGGAATAAAGATCAGCAGTCCTTGCTCAAGAGGGAGTTCTTTTGAAATATCTTACTGTCAGTCAATAAGAACTGAATATTACCAGGGTGTTGAGTAGTATGCATTTTCAAAAGTTGGATGCTCTTTTCCAGTATATGGAGATGGATTCACTCCAGGATGTGTTCTGCTCTTTATTATTTTGCTTAGTATAGCTTCAAGGACAATTTTTATTTGCAAACTCGCTTTGTGGCAGTATTGTTAAATTTCTGAACCCTTTATTGAGAAAGTGACATTGTACTCATGTGAATTTATTTATCTATTTATTTTTAAAAGATTTTATTTATTTATTTGACAGAGAGAGACAGCCAGCGAGAGAGGGAACACAAGCAGGGGGAGCGAGAGGAAGAAGCAGGCTCCTAGCGGAGAAGCCTGATGTGGGGCTTGATCCCAGAATGCTGGGATCACACCCTGAGCCGAAGGCAGACGCTTAACGACTGCGCCACCCAGGCACCCCTGTACTCATGTGAATTTAGACAATGCAAATAATACACACGCACACACACACACACACACACACATTAATTTTAATATGCTCATCATAATTGAGTCTCTACCTTTAGGCAAAATGGAGCTCAATCTCTAATATTTGCTAGTGAATTTAATGTTTGATATCATGTGATAGGTAAAAAAATGCATTTAAGGGCTCATCCACTTTCTGACTATAGAGGGAAACAGTATATTCTGGCTCAGAAATAATGTTGATATAGTGGTAATGACAGCATTCTTTTCTTCTGAATATTTTGTAAGGGTATCCTTTTCGGATTTCTCTGTTCCATGGGGTTGGTTTTAGATTTGGTTAGTTACATTAGGCAAAAAAAGTGACTTGACACAAAATAATCGATCATTTTATTTCTTGTTCATCACGACTGATCAGCTTGGGTGCCTCTTTGAGCTGGTTTTCTCTATGCTAGGTCAATGCTCTTTGAAATGTCACCAAATTAGAATAGTTACCAAGTTAGAGGTTAGTCCTTATTTAACTGATGTGGTCTTTTACTGGCTTTTTTGTTTTGTTTTGTTTTGGCAAAGGGAGGAAGAACTTCAAAGTTATGTTTTGCCAGTTTTCTTTCTTTGATATCTTCATTTTATTAGTGTTCCCTCTCTACCATTAACTGCCCCTTAAACCTCAACCAGGAATATTTACTCTCTCATTTTATTTGGAGGTCTGGGTAACTGTATCTGTTAAGTTAGAAAGTTTAGGTTTGTTCCTTCCATTAATAAAATATTACAGTTCTAGACAAGAAGATAGTTTTGAAGATAAATGGTTTCTGAGTTCTTTTGGTCCTATTCATTGCTTTATGATGTTTAAGAATAATAACTACTCTTGGGTGCATATTTGGGAACACTGCTTACCTATGCTGTGCCTCTGAGTTAAAAAAAGAGGAGGAGGTGCCTTCTGTTAGGGCAGAGCTTTCACCGTGTGCCCTGGGGCCCTTCATCAGTGCACTGAAGGCTGAATTTTAAGACCCCATCTAGGATATGTGTATAGGGCTCAAACTGCCCAGCCATGCAGAGATTCCCAGAGATACATACATTATCTAATTTAATCTAAAAGACATTTCATATCCACCCAAGCATTAAGTCCAACTGCTATTACTTATTTTACTGGAAACATTTATTTTTATGACCATTTAGAGTTTTAATTTCCACAAATGAGGAAATTGAGATTCCTATAAGCCAAGTAACTTGCACAAGGATGCAGGGCTGGCTGATGGCAGAGCGGGGAGTCACTCATAGATCAGCATTGCTCAAAGTCTGTGTTCTTCTAACACCTAATTTCAGTACTAGTTTTATGGCCAGAAGTTAAGAGAAGTAAAGATAGGTAAGTTGTAAGCAAGGTTGGATCTTGTTGGTTACCAAATTATGGAATGTAATAAGATTGATGAGAATCATTATATGAGTCTTCGTGCTTTCTTGAGTTTGACAACTTTAAAGATTTTTTATATAGTAACTTATGTAGAATTTGTACTGGCTTTATAAACTATAACAGTGCCTGTCTATGAGTGGTGTAGATAATACCATCCCTAGAGAAATACTAAAGACAGTAGCAGAATGAGCCTCTTCTCTTTGCTGTCTCCTAAAAACAGAAATTGTTCATGAATTCACATTTTGGAAGTTCGCAGTGGCCTTCAATAAAAATGTAACAGAAATGTATCATAATATGTTGTTTAGCTTTTTGCAGACAAAAGTGAGAGTATGTGTAAGCCTGCCCCATACAGCCGATCACTTTAGTTCTGTGTTAATATGAGCACAGATGAACGTTGTAGATAGTGCTTCTGATAGTTTGTTTCTATTTGCTACATTGGACCTTTATTTTGCTTCATTCGTACCTGTAAAATCAGCTTAGCCTTGCTTGAATCCCTGTTTCAAAGAGTTCCAGCTGCAAAGCTGACAAAACTCTTGGCAGGATTACTTGGAAGTATCAAGAATCTTGCTTTTAGTCTCTCCTGCCCCTCCCCACCCCCGGGGTATTTGTTTATAAGAATTAAAACTCCAGATCTTCTCAACATCAGGCGGTGTTACATCCTGATAAACTCATCACAAATTGAAAATATCGTAGTCACACATGCCTTTAATACACCTAACCTACCGAACGTTATAGCTTAGCCTAGCCGACGTTAAACGTGCCCTGAACACTGAGGTAAGCCTGCAGCTGGGCAAGACCCTCCAACACAAAGCCTATTTTATAATAAAGTGTTGACTATCTCATGTAGTTTATTGAATACTGTACTGAAAGTGAAGGAGAGAATGGCAGTGTAGGTACAGCGTGGTTGTGAGTGTATCCATTGTTTGTTTTTTTTTTTTTTTTGGAGTAGTTACTAAGTACTTTATTTTTTATTTTTTTAAATCATTTTTTATTATATTATGTTAGTCACCATACAGTACATCCCCGGTTTCTGATGTAAAGTTCGATGCTTCAACTAATGAAGCATCAAACTTTACATCAGAATCAGGGGATGTACTGTATGGTGATTAACATAATATAATAAAATAAAATTAATTATTAAAAAAAATAAAAAATAAAATTAAAAACTTGATTAAAAAAAGAAAAAAAAAAGTTCGATGCTTCATTAGTTGCATATAACACCCAGTTCACCATGCAATACGTGCCCTCATTACCACCCATCACCGGTCTATCCCATTCCCCCACCCCCCTCCCCTCTGAGGCCCTCAGTTTTTTTCTCATTGTTTACACCTGTGATCCCGAGGCTGACTGGAGCTGGGGCCCATGGCTGCAGGTCCGCTGGGCGGCATCATGAGAGAGTGTTGTACTCTGTATCTCCAGCAGACGATTTCTACTGAATGCGGATGGCCTTTGTGCCATTGTAAGGCTGAAAAACCCTAAGTCAAACCATCCTAAGTTGGGGACCATCTGTAACTGTAGAATGATGATATGTAGGAAATATTAAATGCAAATTCCACTGTTTGACAACAGCCACCGGCACAGATTTTGTGTCTGAATCTGGGGGAAAAAAAAAAGACTTTTGGAGAAATGAAGTGCTTTGAATTTGGGCCTTTTTAAATGAATTGACTTAGACCCTTCAAAGGTAGTGGGTATAAAAACAGTTTTATAAACTGAAGTGTTTTAAAGGGTGTTCTTTAAAGCTTTCCCAGGTTTATTGGAGGAAAACATAAGAGCTCATCAATCTGCACAAATACTTTCATTCTAGTGCAGAGAGTATTAATAGGCTGCTTTCAAGATAAACTTACAAAACACTTTGTGAGGACACTTCATGCTTACTACCTTGCTTGATAACCAGTGGTTATCTTGAGCCTTCCTACGGCCGAGGGTGAGAAAACCAGAGACAAGTTTGAACACTGGGTCTGTTTCTGCCTCCTCTGGGTGCACACCTGCTTTCCTGGACTGTTGGATTAGCCTCTGGCCTGACTTCGTGTGTGAAATAGACGTTTCTTCCCCATTCTTCCTTATCCTGAACCACTCCCCTGACTAAAATTAAACTCCTACACCTCTGACCATAAAAACTCCCATATGCTCTGTTCACAAACTAGTTTTCTAGTCTTTTCTTTCTTTACCTTTTTTTTTTTTTAACTGCCCCTTTCATACTCAACTCCCAAGCCATACTGTCTCCTCCTGGTTCTTGCAAGAAGTACTACAATTTGCTCCTCAGTGCATTTCTCCTTAATGTTCCCTCTGTGCGGGACACCTTTCTGCTCTGTTCCCTACTTCTGTTCTGTCTGTTGAAATCCTACCCATGGACTCAAGCCTCCTTTCTTCCATGAAGCTACCTTGGATCTCCTGGGCAGCGGTCAATGCTCTGCTTACCCGTTCAAGTTACACCTTCACTGTCGTAATGATCCCTGTTCATCTTGCATGCTGACTAGTTGAATTGATTTCTTTTCTATCCTATGATGAAGATACATGCTCATGTCTTATAGGTCTCTTTTTTATCGGCAGTGCTTAACAGAAATTGGAGATAGAAATATTTTTTAATTCATGAATCAAAGAACTCAGGTAAGTTCTCTTTCCTTCCAAGTATCCTAAATTCGGTGTATTACTACTTGTGGATTATTTGTTTTCCATTTGCCAAATGGCTTTTCTATGGTTTCTTCTTGTTTCTCTGATTACTTTTTTTATTATTTTAAACTCATAGAAATGTTGCAAGAGTAGTACAAGGAACTCCTGCCTAACTATAACTATTAAACAGATTCACTGTTTATTTTTTCCTCTTAATTGTTTTATTCATTCTGTGTGTGTGTGTGTGTGTGTGTGTGTGTGTGTGAACCGTTTGAGAGTAGCTTGGAGACACTGTGTTCCTTTCCAAGGAACAAGATCATTTTTTGACATAGTGATAGTATCATCATCAGAATCAGGATATATTATATTGATAGTTTATTCCTATCTATAGTTCATATTCAAATTTTGTCAGTTCCAGTAATGAATTTCATGACTATTTTTGCCCCAGTCCAGTACACAGTCTAGGATCCCAGATTACATTTTGTGGTCATATCTCTTTAGCTTTCTTCACTCTGGAATAGTTCCTCAGTATTATGGGTTTTTTTTTTTTTTTGATTTTTCACATTTCTGAAGAGTATAGACTTGCTCTTTCGTCAAATGTCCCTTAAATTGGATTTGTAGGATGTTTCCTCATGATTTAATTGAGATTATATGTTTTTCACCCAGTAACACGTAATCCTACATCCTTGCTAAGTCATCATGTCAGGAGATATTTGTCCTGGTATTGATGATAACTTTTGTCATTTTGTTAAGTTTGCCACAACCTTCAACTTATAAAAGTACTGTTTTCCCTTTGTAAGCCATTAGTCATTTGTGGGCTTTATGAATACTCTGGTCCCTATCAAAATTACTCCCACTATTTTTAGCCACCATTAATGGTTTTCTAACATCATTATTACTTCAGTACTTATTAGTTGACCTTCTATGGAGAAGGCTTTTCCTTTCTTATATCAATATGGATTGATGGATTCTTATTTTAGCCAATAATTTTGAGAATTTATTTTGATGCACAAATTGGCCCCAAGTCAGCCAATCAGAGACCCTTCAAGCTAACTGTGGTGTCACTTTAACCTGTTTCATTTAGTTTTTAACATTTCCTTACTTCCTGGCATAGGATGTTCTAGGCCTATTGTATACTTTTCTGTTCAGCCCTTGAATTAGCCTTTTCTTCAAGGAGCCTTGATTCCTTTGAGGATGGTCTTTAGAAAGTGAGATCTGGGAGCCAACCCTGTTTGCTATACTGGGTGTCACGTTTTCTAGATCTCACTAGTAGACAAAGGTGGAAAATGTATGCTTGTGTTTGTATATAGGCATGCACATATATACATATATATTTTATTTAGTTCTGTATCTCTTCATATTAAAAGCTACAGGTTTATATTGATAACTTCAATTTCAGTCTAAAAACACAGGATATGCTTGTGTTTTCTTCCTTTCTATATTTGCAATTCCCTTTTCTCCAGTGAGAAACGTGGTTTCAGTTATACCCAATATATACAATACTCATTTGCTCAAGTCTAGAATAGACAGAAAGTAGTTTGAGAATTACTAGCACATACTCCTGCAAAAAGTAAACCTGCTAAGTAGAATTCAATATTTACGTAATTTTTTGAGGTACAATGTACACATAATCACGTGTACAATCCTAAGTGTGCAATGTAAGTTTGAGACATGCACACATATGTGTGACACATATCTCTATCAAGACAGAGGATGTTTCTGTCACTCAAAAAGCTCTGTTGTATTCCTTGCCAGTTAATCCTCTTTCCAACTCTGTTGGAAAATCAACGCCTACCCTTTAAATCATCGTTTAGTTTTGCCAGTTCTAGAACTTTATATAAATGAAGTAATATGGTATGTTTTGTGTGTGCAACTGGCTTCTTTCACTTCTCATGTTTTTGAGATTCATCCACATTGTTTTATATGCCAGCAGTTCATTTTTTTTAATTGCTAAACAGTGTTCCCTTTTGTAATTGTATCACTATTTGTTTATCCATTCTTCTATTGATGGACGTTTGGGTTGGCTTTTTATCTATTATGATAAACTTACTAGTGGCTATCAGCATTTTTGTATAGATCTTCTTTGTGGACATTTGTTTTTATATTTTGGAGTAAAATCTTAGGAATGGAATGGCAGGAAAGGGTAGGCGTTGATTTACCTGTATTAGAAACTACCAAGTACTTGTTCCATAATGGCTGTACTGTTTTTCATTTTCATCTGCAAGATATGAGTGTTGTCGTTGCTTTGCATCCTTGTCAACATTCTGAGTTTTCACTCCACCTAACGTAACGATTCTAACATAGGAGTGTCTCACTATGATTTTAATTTGCATTTCCCTGGTGGCCAGTGACAAAAGCACGTTTTTATGTGTGTATTGGTCGTTTGTATATGTATCCTTGTGAAGTTTCTGTTCAAGTCTTATGCTTTTTTTTTTTTAACTTTGGTTGTTTTTATTTTAGAGTTGTAGCAGCTCTTTACATATTCTGAATGTGAATTCGTTGCCAGAACTATGTTTTCAGAGTATTCTATCCAGTCTGTGACTTGCCTAATCTTTTTTCTTAGTATTATCTTTTGTTGAGCCAGAATTTTGAATTTGGATAGTCTAATTTACCCTTTTCCTTCTTTTATAATTGTTGCATTCTTATCCTGCCCAAAGAAATCTTGATCCTTGTCATGAAGATATTCTCCTGTTTTCTTCTATAAATTTTATAGTTTTACCTTTAAATTTAGGTCCATGATTTATCTTGAATTAATTGTTTTGTACAGGTGCTACAATAAGGGTTAAGGTTTATTTGTATATTCATACGGATATTCTGTTGTTCCAGCACCATTTATCGAAAGGACTGTTTTTCCCTCATTGAATTCCTTTGGCAGGCTTTTGGAGAATGAGTTGCCCATGTTAGCGTGAGTTCCTTGAACAATCTTAATTACAAGCATGACTTTGTTTTTCATTGAGTTGTTACTTTATATTTTAAGTAGCATTCATAAAAACTCTTATTCAGCTTTTATAGGGGGAAACTTTGTTGTGGTTTGACCACCTTTTTCATCAAATGTCAAGATAAGTTGGTGTGTGATTTGCTCTAGGGCAAAATCTATCAGTGGGGCCTCACACATGTTCCATTAGCTTGTCTCAACATTGTCCTTTTGCCAATATAGAAAGCTTCCTGGGTAGTTTCTTTTCTCACCCTACTTAAGAAATCAGACTAATAATTCAGTAAGTCAGTCTTTCATTTTTATTAAAGCATATGTGCCATGATGCTTATAATAAATAAGGCAACTGCCATGCTTTTCTTTTCTCTCTCTCTCTCTCTTTCTTTCCTTTCTTTTTTTTTTCCTTCTTCATCTGTTGAGCATGTATGTATAAAGATTCTATTATAAGCTGCCTCACTCTGGGCCCATAGGATGAATGGCAGTTGGCTTTCTGTGACCACATTTCAGAAAACTTTTGTAACATCTTAGAGTACAGACAGGGCTGAAATTTGCCAGAACGGGTACCTGTGCTGAGCTCATATAGTATGCACACACATGTGCATGTACATTCCCCCCATATCTTGGAGGAAGTAGAAAACTACCTTGGAGATCTCATTACTAGTAGCTCAGGGCTATTGCAAAGAGGAATCATAGCTTTCCTTCTCACTGCTGACTGCTTAAGATTCATTTTCCTTAGCTTTGCAATTTTCTGATGGAGTCTGATATTTGTCCATTGGTGGAAAACATGTAAAATTGTCTCTTTTTTTTTTTTTTCAGACCTATCACACATAGGAATTTTAGGGCTGCTTCTGCCATTAATATGTGCCATGACTTCACGGTAAAAATGTGCTGCCGACAATTAGGCAAGCCGCTGATGATGTGCTTCTGGTAGCTGTCAGCCTGCGACCTCCATAGCCTGTGTTGGAAACAACTGTGTTGGGTGACTGTTATCTCGAATGCCCTGCCGCTGAGCAAGGGTAATGGCAGGAGCCAGGGCCGGCAGGCTCCAGGCTCCCAGGAAGAGTTGCTTTCTGCAGATCTTGTGTACAGTGGCCTGTCAGAGATGCTCAGAGTGTGTGGTGGGAGCGCCCACATGGCTGACAAGGCAGCAGCATTATGTTTGAGCTGTGGACACGTATTGAATTTGTATTAGCTTCTTTTGTAAGGCCAAGTGCAAGTACATAATGAAATAAGTAACGTGTGTAGAAACATTGATTTCGGTTTCGTCCCGGTGCACAGGGACCAGGTCTGTTCTCCGCTCTGGTGTTCAGAGGGGGCTGATCTTGAGCCCGCAGCTGTTTTGCATTTGTTTTGGCAGTGAGCACATTCTTCCTTTGTTGTCCCCACCCATCCAGGACAGAGGGGCATCTGTTGTCATATCCATTATTTATCTGTGAGAAACAGTTTTACTTAATTATCTTCCCTGCCGCTAGAGGCCTGGCTTGGCTTGCTCCCCTCTGAAAGGATAATAGGACTCAATGCTGCTAATACGTTTTAATTAGTGAGCTCACTGCAAAGCCAGCGCCTCACACTTAGTTCTTTAGATGGCTTTGGAGATAAGAACTTCTGCAGCAAAATGAGCCCGCAAGCGGTGTGCACGCTTCCTGAGAGCCGCATTCAACTCCCACAGCATCTGAGCGAAGTGTGCGTTTTCTCAACACCCGTATTCCTGGCTGACCCTGCCAAAGTGGCAGAGACCTCTTTCTGGGCTACTTCACAGGGCTCCTGTGTATCATGCCTTGCCCAGCTTTGGAGGAAAACGAGCCCTTTCCTCCAGCATGGCACAGCTCGCCTTCTGAGAGAATGGCGTGTCTCATGCTTTATTCTCAGAGCTCCAGCTCCTTCGTTTGAAAACAAGGCATTTGAACCACGATGCACTTTCAGGCACTTTTGAGCTTTAAGCCTAGAATCTTTAATGAATGTTGACGTTCTGGAGATAGGTAAAGCATAATATCAGGAATTGAGGACCCAAGGAGAGGAACCCTTGGCTGGCACCATGCACGGATAGCCTTGGGAAAAGGGTAGTTTCCTTTGGGCTCTGCAATGTTCCTCTGTCTTTGCCTTTGTGAAAATGCAGGGGAGGGCCTTCCTATGTCCCACTTCTCCCTTAGCTTTCTTTGAAAATAAACAAGGTGGTATTTTTCTCTGGGCATATTGACATGGGATTTTATAATTGCATAGTTTTCCAAATTCCTTCATTTCAAAAGCAGGTGGTATTAGTTTCTTTTGAGGAGCATAAACCCAACCTCTGAGAGGTTGGTGATTGTCCCCAACATTACCACCCTGCTGGTCCATGCCAGGGCTGGGGGTAAGAACCTAAGTGTCTAACCTCTGATATTAAGGGTATCACATGGTGATGTATAATAACTCTGAGAGATGCCCTTCACGGTTCTTCTTTGCCCTGGAGACAGTTCATAATTGAGAGCATAAGGAGATGCATTCTATAGATTTTTAGATCAGAAAAATGCCCTGTGTTAGTGGTCCCCTTAAAGTAGGGCCTGCCAAGAGAGGGCAGACCTATAGAACTTTTGTGACTCCCTGTTTACTCTTGTATGTAGCAATAGAGAGTCTCTGGGGGGGGGGATTAAGGTTGTGATAGTAATTCACGCTTTCCCTCCTCTTAGAAGGGCCATTCATCGTGTTTCCCTTTCCAAAACCAAGCCCCCGAAGCTAGAGGGAATGTCTGGGTCAGTGTGTAGCAGGGGAGTTTTGGAAGGAGTGTGGTTGACTTCTCACCTGCAGTGAGTGTTGGCTGTCAACTCACAGAAGTGCCCCGTGTGTACTGGATTGAAGAGGTAGAGGAGAGGCTCTTAGATATGAACAGGGTGGAAGCATCTAGCCCCACATGCCAGAGCCTCACAACATCCTCTGGAACTGGAGGGTAGGGGGTCTTTAGTTTCAGAAGGACCTCAGTGTTAAGGACATAGTAGTTGATTGAGTGGGAGGCATCACCGGGCTTTCCTAGGAGATGTGCCCCAGTTACATGCCTGAAGTGCACACCTGAGAGGGAGCATTCTGCTTATCACTGTGGGTCTAGATGAGATACAGCATCCTCCCCCCAGCATCTTGTGTGCCTTTGTGGAGGGAACACTGCCTGCTGGCATGCTTTGCTTACCCTAAGGACACCTGGTTGGTAGAAAGCTGCAATATATAGCATTCATTCATAGAGGGGAAGAGACCACCCAGGGCAACGATTACTTGTCACTGGCATCAGATGGAGCAGCAGCAGTGACCAGCAGAATGGGGAGTGCTGCTGCCCTGGGAGCCTCACCCCCTTGGCTTCTCCTCGCTGTCCTGAACAGAGCCAGCATATGGGGCCCAGAGGAAGGTGAGCAGGCCACTCCTTCCCCATCTCAGCCTGAACTAGTAACTGACAGGTTCAGTCTGTGTTAGAAGGGATGGACAGCCTGGCTTTGAACCGGATTGGATGAATTTTTAGAGTAGAAGTGACTGGGAACGTGATTGGATTGGACTGAGATATCTCCAGTTGGCAAGTTAGTTTGACCTTCACCCAACTGGATGATATCCTTGACTTTGGGATTGGTAATATTTGATGGAAAAAAAAAGGCACGGTGTTGAGACTCTTCAGCCAAATATGACAGAACAGATCAGCTGTGACTTGCAGCTCTCGTGGATCACAGTTTACTCCATTAAGTTCAGATGTGCATAGAAAATAAAGCTGCCACATTTTTCATAATGGAATCTCCTCAATCTGCTTAACAACGCATCCAGCTCTTCTGGGACTTCAGCTCAAACAAGTGAGTTTCAGACACACCTGCCTCACCATTTGCTTTCACACCCTCTTTTTCTCCTCACAGTCATTTGGGAGCCCAACCCGGTGGGCTTTCCCCTTCTAGTTGGCCCAAGTTTTCCTTTATGTCATTTCTTGGCAGAATGTTTTCCAGGAAGCCTAATTTATGTAGGAAAGCAATAAACAATCCACTTTTAGCCCTGTTACACCTCTCATTGGATTTCCCCCAGTTCTGAGCTCCAGTATTTCTGTTTATAAATGAAGAATCTTTTGTAGAGGAAGCTCAGAGAAGTCAAGGAAATGTCCCAGGCCACATATCTAGGAAGACAGAATTGAGATTGAAACCCCTTGCTCCATTATGCTGCCCCCAAGGCGCCTCCCCAGAACATGCAGTTGGTTCTAGGTCAGCACTCTACAAAGCACCCCGAATTTGCCAGAAATTCAGCAGTGCAGCTGCTGCTTGATATGGGTCAGCGGATGATGTTTTGTTCCCTTGATTGAAAACATTGAAATGGTGGTGCTTTTCCTACATTTTTAATTAGCCAAGCTGAAGCTTGCACTGCGAAGCCAACGAGTGGGGTTCATTTCCTATTGTGTATTCTGTACAATACGTGGAATGTGGTTGGCACTCACTTAGGTTAATAGCGCAGGCAGAGTAATGACAACAGCAACCATGAGATAGATGGCTGGCTCAGAACCTCCAGTAAGTCAGGGACGTTGCAAGGCTGACTCAGACGCTGAGTCTGGGCCAGTGAATGAGTCCAGGCGGCTCTCTCCTCCTTCAGGCATCTCTGGGATGAATTACATTTACAGGACACCTTAATGTTTACTGGGAAAGGGCTCCAGCAGCTTTCTCTCTCCTGGTTTAGAAAACCACCCTTCAGTCTCTGCCTTGGAGGCAAAGAGGGGCTTTTCCTAAATGGCCATCTGTGAAGTCTGCAATTATCCAGGATGTGCCAGTTTCACCTCACAGCTTCTTTTGCAAATGTCTCCCCTCCTGTCTTTTTTTTTTTTTTAAACATGTAGTTTTCAAAGAGAAAGCACAGCCTTTGTTGATGAGTATTAACCAGGACAGTTTCATAAGGAGTGGTGTGATGGCTTGCAGGGATGGCCGTCAAATGTCACATTTCACTTTCGAGAGTTCATGCAGCATTTTGCCTTGCATATGGACAGTAATGTGTTCTCTGTGAGGTGAAACTGGCTCTTTTGGATGTGTTTTTCAGTCAAATTCAGGAAGTTCCATATGGCACTGTTTTTATTCTTGCATCATCTTTATTAGGTATTGACCTTTACACCTGAAATTGGTCTGATCTAAAGAAAAACAAATGAAATATGAGTGAGAATTATCAAGTGCATGGATCTTGGTTATGAAAATGCAGGTAATTTATCCTTAGTATTTTAGGTCAGCAAATTATTCTTTTTTTTTTTTTTAAATTTTATTTATTTATTCGACAGAGATAGAGACAGCCAGCGAGAGAGGGAACACAAGCAGGGGGAGTGGGAGAGGAAGAAGCAGGCTCATAGCGGAGGAGCCTGATGTGGCTCGATCCCATAACGCCGGGATCACGCCCTGAGCCGAAGGCAGACGCTCAACTGCTGTGCCACCCAGGCGCCCCCCAGCAAATTATTCTTAACTACAGGAAATCACATGGAGGAATAGAATCTGTTCAGTATAGTCTAGATTTGGCTTTTTTAAATACAGGTGAAACGGGTTGCTGAAACTGAATGGAGTATTGCTCTCATAGAGGAGCTTGTCATTGCTGTTTTCCTTGGGGAGGCTCGGTGCTTTAGGAGGTGTTGTTGGTAAGGCTGGCTACACTGTCTCTTGAAGCTGCTGCATAATTCTGATGAACAGAGCAGAAAGGAGACCCAGAACACATGATTGTGGGAACTGACCTATTTTTTTACTTGAAGCTATAATTTCAAATCATTTATATTCTTTACTTTGCATTTTCTATGCTCAATTGATTTTTATAGTTGAATAATCAAGATGGTAATTGATAGAATATATCATTTACTAAATTAAGGCAAAAGTTACCCTAGAGAGTTTACTGATGGGGGTATACGTTTTTCATTTTAACTGTTTCCCTTCTAGGGCTTTTAAGAAGGGTTCTTTATTCCTGGAGTAGAACAAAACATCTGACATAGTGATTACAACAAATTGTTTCCAAAAAATAGTAGAAAATCAAAATACTGAATACCCTGCATAAATCAAATAAGATTACCTGGTTGATGTTCTTAAGTGGCCACACTGGGGAATGCCAAGGAAAGGCGGTTGGTGCCAAAGTAGGGTCTTTGTCAGCTGTTTTTTCTTGGCTGATAGTGACTCTTTATTTATTTATTAAGTGTCTCTTTTTTCCTCCCTTCCACCACTGAAAAATATGGATAATACCAGAAGAGAGGAAATGGAAATGACACCAATTTAGTATTTTTTGTTGTTGTTGTTGTTAACTTCACTAATATGTAAATATATTTAAGAAAAAAGAGTTTTTGAAACCATGAAAGTTCCAGAACTCTCCATTAACCACCCCTCTCCCTTATAAACTGTCCCTCTCCTACATCTACAGCTTGATGTTCCTGTTGGTCATGAGCATTAATTATAGTTGTCTCAGGTTCTTGGAAAAAAATCAAGAAACTATGGGATCCTAAAAATATTTGGTAAAAAAAGATCGTTTTGTCTCTATATTTATATTTGGTTTATGAAAAATTGATGATTTAGTCAGAAATGTCAAATACTATAAATGTATGGTTTCTTTTAACCTGAATAGAAGCCTACAAAGTAGGCTAGATGAGTAGCTTTCAATAGGGGCGTGTGAATTTGTCTACCAGGGGCATTGGGCTATATCTGAAGACATTTTTGATTGTCATGACTTTGCGGAAGGGAGGCTTTCCTACTGGCATTTGGTAGGTAGAGGTCAAGGATGCTGTTAAAACCTTGTGGTGCATGGAATAGCCCCCATAACAAAGCACTATCTGGCCCAGAATGTCAGAAGTACCACTGTTGGTAAAACCTGTACTAGATGCACAGGTAGGAGCCCTGGATTTAGATTCTAGCTCTCCTGCTCAGTAGCCATCCAACTTTGGACAAAACTGCTTGACTTCTGTGAGCCTCAATTTCTTCTTTGTAGAAATACAGATAATGTGTCATCATCCACCATTTTTTTAGTTTTGCAGTGCGGATCACTGTAAGCTTACGGGTAGTAAAATGCTTTATAACTAAAGGAAGGCTATGTACAAACTGTGTGATAATAGAGTAAAAAAAGTTGGATGTTTTTATATTATCGTTGTTTAACCAGAATACTTTCTTGATGAACTCAGAACTTTCTGAGTAATTATCTCTTGAAGGTTAAGACCTATACTTATATTTCTTTAATATCCTCAGGTAAAATGCCATGTGTATAAAGGAACATCACATTTTTGTTAATTATGTATCCGCATATTGTTGATCCTCCATTAATGAATATCTTTCCTTTGATTAGTTTGTCCACCCTTGTGTAGTACTGTTTGATTCTGTCAACTCCTAGATAGTGGATCTAGCTGCTCTAATTTGCTTGATGAAATGTCGATCACATACAATGAGATTCCTGTATAGACACACACTATAAGCTTTTTCATAAACATTCAGTACCCAAACTAACTGATGAGGTTAGGGTTTCTGGAACAAATCACTTTGTGGTTCAACTGACTAGATGAACCCTTGATTGAGAGACACTTCTGTATCTGGTGGGGATTTGGGTTTACGTGTGATACAGAATGGACCCAGAAATACCCTTGGCCAAGTAACCATGGTGGGATGGGACAGTCATGACAGTTCGTTAGTCAGTCAGGGATTTTGAACAGTTCTGGAGGGAATCTGAATTTCTTGACTTGATTTAAAAACCCATTGGCTACACAGCCCAGTAAATGTGTTGTTGATCCTGCCATGTTTTCTCATCCCAGTTGAACTACTTCTGCCTAACTTCTCCAAATGTATGGAGAAATAGGTCAGAGTTGTTAATGCTGAGCATTAAATCATTCCTGGAACTATTCAAATCTGGTAGTCTCTTGTGAGAGACAGAGGAAGAGCTCCTTTGAGCTTATAAAGGATGAGCACAAGTGGAGGCTGGCAGCTTCTGATCTCTTTCTCAATCGAAATCAGATTTAGCGTTATTTGCTAAATCCCTGGAGAACTATAGTGGCAGCTCTTTGTGATGGGCTTCTGCCTTCATTTGAATTTATATATGAATACTGCCTGCTCGGGCAGGCAGAATATTATTTAAATGTATTTGGGTTACTTGCCAGCATTGTTCACTGGACAGCAGCTTTTCAACAATTTGTCCAGGGCCTTCCTCTTCACACCCTTTATTCTGAACACCCATATACAGTGTGAAACATGCAGAAATTTTTTTTTCCCTTTTTGCTTGTTGATTTAACCATAGTGATAGATAGCTACTTGGAAAAATTAATGACAGGCTCAGAGAGAAATTTTTTAAGTATATCTATAGATAGCTTTAAAAGCCTTATAAGAATAAATGCTGAATATAGCTAAATTTGCAATTTTGTTTGAATATTAACATAGTTAATACCATTTTTAGAATTAAAAGTGTTTCAGGAGATAGTCAATTAAAACTTCTAACTTAGTATGCTTGTCTCAGAGTCTTGATTGTTCTACATTTAGAATATATCTGGGAGAAAATAGATTGGTGTGATGGTTAATTTTGTGTGTCAACTTGTCCGGGTCACAAAGTACCCAGACTTCTGGTCAAACATTAATTATTTTGGGTGTTTCTGGATGAGATGAACATTAGAATTGGTAGAGTAAGTAAAGCAGATTTCCTTTTCTAATTTAGGTGATCCTCATCCAACGAGTCGAAGGTCTGCATAGAATAAAAAGTCTGACCCTCCTTGGGTAAGGGGATTCCTACATGCCTCTTTTGATCTGGGACATTGGTTTTTTTCCTGCTTTGGACTAAAACTGAGACATTAAGCTCTTTCTCGAGCCTGCTGGTCTTCTCACTAGAGCTACACCATCCGCTATCCTGGGTCTCCAGCTTGCCAACTGCAGATCGTGGGATTTGTTGGGCTCCGTAATTGTGCAAACCACTTCCTTATAATTAGTCTGTATCAGGCCTTCTATCCATGTACTTACCTACATACCTACTTATCTCCCTATCTACGCATCCTATTGTTTGGTTTCTCTGGGGGACCCTGACTAACACAATTAGTGTTTGCCAGGAAATGGGAAGAGGGATAAGGGGTATGAGGTTGTGGTGGTGGTGGGGGGGTTGATCAAAATGTTAGATAATTCAATAGTTGATCCAGTGATAGTTGCACAACCTTGTGAATACACTAAAAATGACATACATGTACACTTAAAATTGGTGAATTTTATGGTATATAAATTATATCTCAACTTTAAGAAGTCAGCTACATCTGGAATTGACTCATCTAGGCCATACCACTTATTCTTTTGCTTGGACAACTGCAGTAGCCCCCTACTGGTGTCCCTGCTTCCCTGCAGCCACTTCTGTTTAGCAGCCAGTATGCTTTTGTGAGAAATCAAAGCTATTTCAAATTATCCTCCTACTTTAGACTCTTTAATGATTTCCCATCATACTGAGGATTAAATCCAAACTCCACTCTATGGTCTACAAGACACTATCTTCTGGCCTCCCTGTCTGTCATCATGCCACTCTTCTCTTGATTCTCAAAACTAAAGTCAGATTTACCTCCTTCGTGTTCCTCAACAATCCACTCTTATTTTTCTTCTGGGCTTTTGTAGCTGCTGGTCCCTCTGCTGGGAATGTTGTTTGGGGTCCTTCTCTCTGTGGCCAGCTCTCGCTGCTGGTGGTCCACTTTTGCTCCTCACCCTTGGTTCCTCCTCCCCCATGACTATCTACATCTCATCCTTAGGTTGTATCATAAATGCCACCTTCCACGAGCCCCTTATCTGAAGTAGGACATCCTGTTTGTTTCCAATTTATATTATAGTCTCCATAATCTGTTATTTTAGTTGTTGAATTTTTTGTCTCTAACTAGAGTGTAGGTTTCCCAAAAGCGAGGATCTTTTCTGTCTTATTCTCCTTCAGTTCTCTCCCATTTTAGCTCATTGGCTGGTTTCATTGTGGTTATAGGTTTGGCTGTGGGAGGCAGATGGCCTGGATTCCCTGTACTATCATTGTGATCATGTTACTTGTATTTCTTCTGTGAGAGAGGGGAATCTCTCTCGTGGAACTGTTGTGAAAATTAAATTAGAGAATTCATAATTCATGTTACACATTGGCACCATGCTTAGCACATTAGTAAGTGCTCAAAATTTAAACTTGTAATACAATACATAATAATTCCTCAAAAAATGAATTAATCCACAAAAATAAACTCCTGGGGAGAATTTCCTCTCCTAACTTTCAGGTTTATTTGCTAGTTACATTCTTTTTCCTGAATCTTCCTGAATTTTATACTCCTTCCCTTGCCCCCCCATTCCCAGCCCCCTGCAGCAAGTCTCTTTATTTTTTTTATTAAAATTCTTGAAAGAGGAAATGAAATCGCAAGGTTAACGGGGAGCCTGGCCTAACTCCCCCTGGTAGCATCAGGGTGGAGCACAAAGCAGGTTGTAGCAGACCCAGCTGGGTACTACATCCGTTTACTCACTTCCATCTTCCTTGTCTGTGCTCAGCTTTGGTTACGAGTCTCCCATGTTCTTCCGGGAAAATAACCCTACTCTAGGAATACCCTTGGTTAGTCTAAACTAGGAGTCAGCTAACTACATCAAACCAAATCCAGCCAGTTTCTGTAAATATGGTTGGTATGCAGCAGTTCTTACTCTTTTGTGTACTGTCTATTCCTGCTACAGTGGCAGAGATAATAAATAGTTTGCTGATGGACCATCTAAGCCACTCATGGAGGTCTTGCCCTTTCAAGTGATTAAAGGTGAGCATGTCGTTCTGTCCTGGCTATTGAGAAGCAAGGGGGAGGTTTCCTTAAACATAAGAAAAATTGAAAAATGATTCTTTATTCTGTTGCTGGACATTGTTTTGTGTGGAGATTATATCTGGGACTACTATAACCAACATATGGCCAATTTAAGGATGACGCCGACCCTGACAGAAAGGAAAAATAGTTAGGACTTGAGTCCTTGCGGACATCCTTGAGCCATTGAGTCCATCAACTTTGAGAAGTCTTCTACCTTGGTGCTTCATTTTATAGGAAAAAATTCAATTTTCTTGTTGAAACCAGTTTGAAAAGGCATTTTCTGTTAGTTGCAGCCCAAGGTATTCTAACAGATATGTTACTACTTAACATGTTGGAATGAATGAGTGTGAAGTGTTGGGCAGGAAGTATAGCCCTGTCTCTTTTCCTTCCATCCTTGAGGAGTTGCTTTATGGCCCTAAAAGGAAATTTTATCTTATTTAACCAGTTCAGTTTCTAAAAACTATATGTATTAATGGAGCCATTCCTTAGGAATTGCATTTGATTCATGCTTTGCCATTTCACTTAAGCATCGAAGGTAATTGATGAGGACCTTACACTAATTTGATAGCTTTTATCCTGGAATTTCAAAGCACCTGATAAATGACTTTGATTTACTCATTGCTATACCTCTTAATTCAAGAGAATGTTTTACACTTCTCTTGGCAACTCTGCGTGTTTGGCAGCAAGAACAGTCCAGTGTAGTTTCCTCATTTTCCAGGTGGACATCTCATTTCTAGGACTTTTCTTGTGCCCTTCCCTCTCTGTATAGGGTAAAGGGATGTGATTGATAATTACCAAAATCATCAATATTCACTGAGCTCCTCTGCTACTCTAGGCTCAGATGATATGGAGATGTAAAACTTAATTCTTGCTCTCATAAGAGATTAAACTTTGGACAGGAACATATGATATGTAATAAGGAAGTCTGAGGAATCATATCAGTGGTACAGGTGGAAAAGCTAAAGGAGAGCAAAGATTTTGATTTGGTATAGATTCTATTGAGGACAGGTATTAGGTGGGTTTGTATGAAGAGAAGAACTTAGCTGATTAGAGTGTGTGTATGTGAGAGAGAAAGAGAGAGAAGGAGGGAAAGGGAGGGAGGGGAAAGGAGATGGGTAAGGGAGTTGCTCATCACAGAGAAGGCAGATGGCACATGGTGTCTTTAGAGGTTAGTAATTAGACCAGTTTGGCTGGAGTGTTGGGATTGTATAAAAATTGGATTTTGAGAAGGCTTTGAGGGCTAGATTATGGAGGAGTTGGAATGATGGCCAAGTAGTTTGGACTCTATTTCAATCTTATATCCATGATTGTTTTTGTAAACAATTCTGATTTGTAAAAGAAAATCAGAGGCAATAACATAATTCTAATTTAATATAAAAATAGTTATTAAAATGAGAGATTTATCATTGTTAAATAATCAGCTGCCTTCCAAATATTTGTAAGATTCCCCTCTTTTTATAATAACCAACATGGATGATTTTCTTTCCTCTTTTGAAGCTTTACACAATCCCAGCATTCCAGCCCAAATGATTGAATTACTAACGTGTGAAGGCACCATGTACTCATGTGTCTTCTCTTCTACCGTATTATATTGAAAGAACTCATCATCTCTTGAATTTCTCCATTTGTTCCAAAGTGCAGGGCCATGTCTCATTCACTGTTATATTCCCAGTGCTTATTGAACGGTAGGGAATCACTGTGTGGTAGTGGAAGTGAACTTAGTTCTAGGTCCCAGTCACTTCATTTCATAGGATTTCATTTTTACTCTCAATCAGTCTCTATAGTTTTTATAGTTTTGACATTTTAAGATGATAAATGATCATGACATTCTTTCTTTAAAGATTTATTTATTTATTTTGAGAGAGAGACAGAGAGAGAAAGCGGGAGGGAGAGATGGAGGGAGCAGGGGCAGAGGCAGAGGCGAGGGAGAGAGAGAGAGAAGCGGACTCCCTGCTCAGTGTGGAGCCCGACACAGGGCTCAATCTCATGACCCTGGGATCATGACCTCAGCTGAAACCAAGAGTCGGACACTCAACCAACTGAGCCACCCAGGCACCCCTTGACATTGTTTAAAAAGATTTTAGGTCTTGTTTTCAAATTGATGTAGGATTTTCAAAACATAACAGTCAAATTATTTTGGGTCAAAACATCAGTGAAAACCTGAGACAAACTTCTTTTTAGAATGACAGTGTTCTGTCCTTATAGCAACACAGAGAAGGAATTTCACCTTTCCATTTAATGTGATTAGTCAGTTTGTGCTAGAAAAGGCAGAATGTTTATGAGGGCTTAGTTAAAACTGACTCTTCTAATTTTTCCACATTAACTTAGCTTAGGAATAATGTGAATCTGATTTCTCTAGCATGAGCTATGGTAAATTTCCACTTTATTTGGATTTCATCCTGACTGAAGATTCCTGAACTAAATCTAGGAACACTGGATTTTAGAAATTTCTTTTATTAGGAACTTTTTTTTTTTTTTGGAGTCCACTTCCTGTTGTAACAATAGCTTACTTCCCTTCTCTTCATTGATTACACTATTTTTATTTACAGATTGAAAAAAGCACCTGCGGCTCTTCCCTTCCCATATTCATTAGCCCCTCTTCCTTAGTGACAGACACTTGGGAAGCATGCTTAGTTAAAAGATGCTTTCCCAGGATTCTTTGCAGCTGGTGGCCATGGACCAACTTTTGGCAAATGAGCTATAAACAGATACGTCAGACGGGATTTCCAGGCAGGTTCTTTAAAAGGGAGAAGGGTGTCCATTCTCTCCTCTTTCTCTTAGGTTCTTTTTGTCTTGCCGACTGTTACAAGAATATAATGGCAGGAGCTTCAGTAGCCATCTTGGATCATGAGGTGACCTTGAGGATGGAAATCAAGGATGAAGCAGAAAGCCAGGAGGAAACTCACGACTTCATGGAACCTCCATACCAGCTCAAAACTGTTTGTTTCTTAGTTGTTTTTGCCTGTGAGAACAAACTCTTGCTTAACAGAGCTGGGACATGTTTTTCCAACTGTCAACAATAATCCTGTAATTGCATTTATAATCAGGAATGTCATGCATGTGTTTTGAAAGTAGAAGGTGGTAAATTTTCTCACCAACCTCACAGATGATGATAATCACTAGAAATAAGGAAGTATAGAGGTGAGAACCTATTTTCCTGGAAGGAGAGCTGTGTGTTGTACTAGACAAAACATCAGACTGGGAGTAGGGTGCCTTGGAATGTCTGCCCTGGTTCTGTCACTGACCAGCTGTTCAGTAGCATAGTTATTTAATAGCATGGAACTCTTGTTTCTTCAACTATAAAATGAATCATCATCACTCTCCCAATCACCTGATGCAGTCACTTGCCAAGTGTTTGCTTTGTGCCAACTCTGTGCAGGCATTCTGCTAGTCCTTGGGACTTCCGTAGCACTTAAACTGTTTCTTAACTTAGTGCTCATTGCCTTCTGTTATGATATATGGGAGGTCTAAATATGACACATGTATAAATAGATCTGTGATTGCGTACATTGATAGATTATAAACACAGTGCTGGTGAGTTTATTTATAGCTCAGATGAACAAATTCTATTTTTTCTTTGTGACAAATGTGTCCTATAGATGAAAGGGACAAGCATCATTTCCTTTGATAGGTTGGGTTTCCAAGCTTTGTGGCTACAGCTTGCTGTGTGGTTAAAGGTTATATTCCAGGGAGATTACATAAAATCTCTGTAGTTCGCAATTGGGAAGCTTATTTCTTCTCGGCAAACACTGAATATTTTATGGTCAGTGCCACAGACTATGTAGATATAAACTGAGATAAGACCATTAACCCATCCAACTCGTTCTTTTTGCTGTTTGTTCAAGTGTGTTCCAGTGGTCCTTGGAAAATAAATAATCTTTGACCTCTTTTTTATCTCCCTGAGAGCGTAATGGCTAGTTCAATACTTTGAATTCTTAAGGAGCCAAGATTTGCTAGATTATTTCTTTTGACCTATTGTTTCTCTTTTAATTTTATCCAAAATTGAGTCAAGCTTTTGGGGGCTTATAATTTGTTCTATAATAATAATGAGGTACTGTTTCCTTTATATTTCAAATTTGTAAATTTTGTACTCCTTGGGATCTCAGTGTAAAGAACAGAACTCAGGGCATTCCACTTGAAACTTGAGGCAAAGAAGCAAAGAGCAAATAGTACGTTTCCAAAATGGTGGTCAGAGCTGCCACAGGCAGATAAAGTGTGGGCTAAAGTTGAAAATCAACTCTGCTTCATGAATTCCTCTTCAGTCACTTCTGTGTTAAGTGGTAGTAAGTGCCATTGGCAATGGCAAGACAGGCAGTTTCTTTTCTTTAAATGAAAGGGCCAATCTATGCACAAATGTTGCTTTGAAAATGGGCTGTCTATTCTAGGGTGCTTGTTTACACTTAAAAGGATTTAGAACACCTTGAAATAATATAGCAGTCCATAGCCCACTGAGCCTTCTCATGCTTGCTTGCTGCAGCCAGGCTCCTGATTTGGGAGCCCACGTAGCCAAAAGCCAGTGTGGGAGAGTCTCTTATTTCTAAATAGGCACATGTTTTGTATGTGCATATTTTACTGTATTCATTACCGCTAAACCAAATGATATTTGGAGCCCAGAGCATATAGGCTGGGTAATTTAAAAGGGAAATAAAGACAAAATTGATGGAAATTGCTTATTTAAAAAATACCCACAATCTGTTGGTTCATTATTTATGAAACTCTCACAAAAATAAGTGATTGGTTAGCCTTCATGTGTTCATTTTACTGTAATAGCAGGAGAACCTTTCACTATGAAAGGCTTTGGTGATTTGATTTTATAGTTATTAATGGTTTTATAACACTGTTTTTGGGTCAGTTTCTACTTAAATTGCTGGTATGCACGAGAGAAAAGTAAAATTGCTCACTTAGGCTTTCTCTTTGTTAAAACTTCAGAGAGAATTTTATTTTGGGTAAGTGGGATGTATTTTGGTTCATTGTTTCGTGAGCACATGTGTTGTGAATCACTTGTGTGCAGCATCAGGCTCCAGGATAGGCTTTACGAGATTTATAAAGATAGAGGAGGCATTACCCTTTCTCCTGGGTTGCTTAGATTCTCTGGAGGAAGGGAGACATGCACACACAGGCACGTAACAAGAATATGTCATCACTTTAACTCAGACATGGTTTTTTGCAAAACTGTTTAAATCATGTTTTAGTAATAGTGGCAATATGTCCATAGTGGTTGCTAGGATCCAGGCATGTCCTAAGCACTCTCATGTATTCTCATTTAATTGCACAACAATTTCGTGGGAAAGATACTATTATTATTATTATTATTATTATTAAAGATTTTATTTATTTATGAGAGAGAGAGTGCATGCACGTGCATTCAGGGGGAAAGGGACAAGAAGACTGTGCTGAGTGTGGAGACTGATGCAGGGCTCGATCTCAGGACCCTGAAACCATGACCTGAGCTGAAACCAGGAGTCAGACACTTAACTGACTGAGCCACCGAGGTGCCCTAGGAAGCTACTATTATTACCGCTGTTTTACAGAGGACAGAAAGTTAAGCAACTTGCCCATGAGTCAAAGCAGGTCTAGTTTCAGAGTCTTGTACTTAGATCAACTACGTAATTCTGCTTTTTGGTTGAAAGATAAATTATTATAGCTAAGAATATAGCTGCAAATACATGGTTTCTGTCAACACCAACTTTAAAATTCATTGTGAGGGCAATCAAACAAACATTTAAGCAGAAACACTTTAATAAAAATGTTAAAGGAGAAATTCGCTTTTAAATTTAATTTTTGAGAAGGTGACGGTTTCCACAGTATCATCTGTGAGTCAAATACTTAACAGTAAATATAAATACGAGCCATTATTGAAAGATTGTGAGACCTTCATTAAAACAGTACGTAATTCAAGAATGTGGTACTAGAGCAGAAATTGGAATACCCCTTCGAGCTCGTTGTGATGAAATTTAGGTTCTCCAGTAATGAAACTCTGGAGCACATCCACCAGCCTACTAGGGGGTTAACAACACAGTTCAGCTCTCTTGGGTATGTAAACTGCCCTGCATCGTGGTGCTGCTCTCTGCCCTCTGGGGAGGAGACTAACTCTTTGTTAGGAGAGTGGTTCTGGAAATTTTGATGGAAACTCTGGTGTCTTTCTGATATTAGATTGCCTGTAGGGTAAGAAAAGGATTAGATGACATTTCATGATGTCTTCCAGCAATGAGTTCTTGTTGGGGACTGTCACAGAGGATGTAAATGTTGGCCAGACCTAAATTTCAACTCATCATGATCAAGGACTTGAACAGATCCGATGGTCCTTGAATTAGGTTGCGGACACAGGCTAATTTTTCTGCTCTAAGGTTGAAATGCCTAATTGTTTACCTATTTGCTTGGTTTAAGCATGTGATGGGATAGCTATGATCACAATTAATTTTGATTCCTTCTTTTTTTTTTTTTAAAGTATTTTTTTTTAATTTTTATTTATTCGACAGAGATAGAGACAGCCAGCGAGAGAGGGAACACAAGCAGGGGGAGTGGGAGAGGAAGAAGCAGGCTCATAGCAGAGGAGCCTGACGTGGGGCTCGATCCCAGAACGCCGGGATCACGCCCTGAGCCGAAGGCAGACGCTTAACCGCTGTGCCACCCAGGCGCCCCATAATTTTGATTCCTTCTTATCAAAAAAAGGGACTGTAGAGTTCTTTTTGCTCTTTTGTCTAGGTTACATAATTTTGGCCTTATCCAGATACTCGTGAGTGATATACAAGTAGACTGTGTTAGAGCAAATATAAGATGAACATGACTGTAATATTGGAGAGTTGCATTGGTTCTTCAGAGAATGGTTACTATGGTTTCAAGTATGAATGTTTGATTACTTGTTCTTTACTAATGTGGTATAGAATTTGTATCCAGTGGAAGATCTATTTTCTAAAAATTTCTATACCGCTGTATTACTATTAGAAAAAATGGTTTCAGTCGAATGGCAACATTTCTAATTTTTAACTGTAAGATTAATCTGGTTCAGCTGAGTAGGGTAGCCCTGCCCAATGAAAATTGTCCCTCAAAATTGAGAAACATTGGTTGATAAATAAAACATCTTAGTTTTGGGTACTGGAGTTGTGTCTGAAAGGGAAGAAATTATAACAAGGTTGAACTTGCTTGCAACACTGGACTCCCATCCAGTTTTTAGAAAATTAATTCTTTTATTTTTTATTTTTTTTTTAAAGATTTTATTTATTTACTTGACAGAGATAGAGACAGCCACCGAGAGAGGGAACACAAGCAGAGGGAGTGGGGGAGGAAGAAGCAGGCTCATAGCAGAGGAGCCTGACGTGGGGCTCGATCCCACAACACCAGGATCACGCCCTGAGCCGAAGGCAGACGCTTAACCGCTGTGCCACCCAGGTGCCCCGAAAATTAATTCTGTTCAGGAGCCTCATTGTTAGCTGTGGTCTGGTACTGTTTGTGATACTAATGCCTTAGTGGACTTACCCACTGAGAGACTTAGACTTCTCAGTTGAGATTTATCAATTGAGCACAGGTATAAATTCTTCTCCTAATAAGTTAGTCAGTACATCTATATCGAGTGCCACTTATTTTTCTAGAACTGTACTGGGCTCTTGAACCACATTTAGTTTTTGTATCATCTCAGATCTGTGCATTAGTCTTGCTGACTGAGGCAGCCTCTTCTGCTCCCACAGCATGGCTAAGTTGCCGTGGGAACAATCCGTCATGTTGCTTGCAGAAAGAACCCAACAGCGTCTTCGCGTCCATGCTGTGTGTCTCTCCTGAAGCCCCAAAGTTTCCCTCTTGCCCCTGAAACACGGTGGGACCTACTCAGCACTCACATATGTGTGACCTACAACTTGTGGGGAGTTAACATCCCATGTGGCCAAACTTTGACCAATGAGAGAAGGGGGTCAGTGGCTAATTTCTTTCTTCCTAAGTCTGTACTTGCTGTCTGGAGATCCAGTGGCTTCATACTATACCTCTCTGAAGACGTTCTACAAATCTGAGCATTTAGTTTTAAGGAAGTTCTGGCTAGCTCGGTGACATACTTTCTTTTTTTTTTTAAGATTTTATTTTTATTTATTTGACAGAGATAGAGACAGCCAGCGAGAGAGGGAACACAAGCATAAGCAGGGGGAGTGGGAAAGGAAGAAGCAGGCTCATAGCAGAGGAGCCTGATGTGGGGCTCGATCCCATAATGCCGGGATCACGCCCTGAGCCGAAGGCAGAAGCTCAACCGCTGTGCCACCCAGGCACCCCCGGTGACATACTTTCTTATGTTTGCTTTCTCTTCTTTCCTGCCTCACTCCTGCAGTGCTATCACATGAGCTTTTGCCTCGAGATGTGTTTTCTAGGGAGCGTGGGGTCTTTCTGCTCTAAAAGAGAGAAATATTTGGTGGGATTACAAGGTAAATCACAGTGAGATAATGTGATGAGTGCTAGAGTTGTATAGAGGAGCTGGGCATGTAAGTGAGGACGAATTCTAGCTGGTGGAGGCCCAGTGAGTGAGGGAGGGATTCCCAGAAAGAGGTGCTTCCTCAGCTGAAGCTTGCCCAGTGAGTAGGGATTCACTAGCTGCCTGAAGGAGAGAAGGACTCTCTAGGTAGAGGGAATCCTGTAAGAGGCCTAAGACACCCAGGGACACTTGTTCTGGCTGTGGACATGCATGGATTAATAGCAGCTGGTGGGAGATACAGCTGGAAGTTAGAGAGGGCCAGGTCATAAATGGTCTGGACTATCCTTCTTGAGAGATCAGTTGGGTGGATTCATGGAGTGGAGTGGAAGCCATTTACCCCTCACAGGGGGTTAAGGGGTAAATGAGAGACAATAGTGGAAGATAGTACAGATTACTCTTTCCAGAAGCATGGCTGGGAAGAAATGGAAAGGAGCTGGAGGGGCACATGAGACGTATCAGTCAGAGTTCTGGCAGGAAACAGCTCACACAAAAAGTTGAACTGAATAGAATTTAATAGAAACTTTCTATGGAGCTCTGGATGTATTTTAAGGGGCCCAGCAATACAGGCACCAGGAACCAGCAGATACAGGTCAGGAAGCTGTTAGCACTGATAGGCCCAAAAGGGTTGCAGTGGAAACTAGTGGCTATGGAAGGCAGAAGGGAGAGAAATCCTTCCCACCAGTCTCCTGTCAGTGCCTCCCATTGGACAAACTTAACTAGATTCCAGAAGACAAAGGAACCTGAATGAAAAAGTCTACAGAGGTCAGCATCTCTGGGGCTAACTTGAGGCAATAAGATTTGAGATAAATCTGAGGAGCAAATGATGAATCACCAACACACAGGGTCTAAGGAGTCTTTTTTTTTTTTTTTAACAATAGGAGAGACATGGGGGGGGCCTGGGTGGTTCAGTCGGTTAAATGTCCAACTCTTGGTTTCGGCTCAGGTCATGATCCCAGGGTTGTGGGATTGAGCCCTGTGACAGACTCCACGCTCAGCACAGAGTCTGCTTGAGATTCTCTCTCCCCCCCCCTCCTCCCCCCATGCACTAACTTGCTCTCTCAAATAAATAAATAAATAAATAAATAAATAAATAAATAAATCTTTAAAGAAAATAATAGGAGAGATGTGAATAATTTACATGTGGAGAGGAGACCCAGAAGAGAGGGAGGAGAATAATTAATGGAACAAATTTGAGGAGAGGATAAGACTTGAAGAACAGATACTTGTTTTATAAAATAGGAAGGATGCACTGTTACATGAGACCCAAGGGAGGGAACCAAGCTGGTGGGTAGGTTTGTGCCTGCATAGGCACGCACAGAAGGAGACCGTTTGAGGAATCTCATGCCCGGAGAGCCTTTACTTTCTTGTTTTTTTTTTTTTTTTAATTTTATTTATTCATTTGACAGAGATAGAGACAGCCAGCGAGAGAAGGAACACAAGCAGGGGGAGTGGGAGAGGAAGAAGCAGGCTCCCAGCGGAGGAGCCTGATGTGGGGCTTGATCCCAGAACCCCAGGATCACGCCCTGAGCCGAAGGCAGACGCTTAAAGACTGAGCCACCCAGGCGCCCCTACTTTCTTGTTGAGGGAGGAGGCAGGGTTATCTATTGAGAGTGAAGGGACTGGTATATGGCTTGGAAATGTTAGTGTTAATTATAGAATTGTCCTGAGGACAGTGGGAAAGTGAGCTGACTGGGAAAGAAGCACAAAAAGACAGCGGAGGGGGTGGGGGTCCAGCTGAGACAGGAAGTGCTAAGCACTAAGAGCAAGTAATAAAAGAAGCACCCAGAATACATATTAATAAGTAAATTGCTAATGTTAGTAGCTGTGATATAGTGAAGACAGAATTTTCCTGGTGCTATTTTTGACTCCTAGCTATACTTCACATGTGCTGCTGGGTCTCGGATTTCTCACAATTCCATATTTCCTCAATTCTGAGGCACCATTTGTTTTAAAATGTGCCAGAGTTGAAGGAGGAGGAAATCCTTGTTGTGTTGAGCATACAGGAATTTTTTCCCCAACCAGTAATAGTATCAATGTATCCACTTAATTATGTATCATTCTTCATTACTTTCTCTGTCAAAGACTGAGTCTGTGCCTTCACCTGGAATAACTAAATTCTCCTGAATTATCGCAGTCAGCAGTACCCAAGCCTGGATGACATGTTTCTTTCCTCAACCTGTGCTTGGGGTCCTGGTCTGTATTGTCTGGACCTGACTCAGCCTGTGTCTTGCTTTCTATGACATTGGTCTCTGCCTCATCTTCCTTTTCTGTTACTCTGCCCTCCCTCTTGCATTCTCTCTACATTCTGGCTTTACTTGCCATCGAGATGTTTGTCTTTTGTCGGCTCATGCCCTGGCTCAGCAGGGCTCAGGCATCTGTCAATTTATATCCTTAATTAGTTCTTAGAGTATCATATGGTTAAGGTTGGGCTGTGGTCTTACATTTCCTATTGTTTGTTTTTTAAAAAATTTCTACTTCCTAATGTAAATGATTTGAGCCTTGTTTTATAAATAGCCCTAAAATTGCTAATGTTTTTACTGGTTATACTCCTGGCTTTGTTACTTGTAATTAAATACTCTTTCTTTGGAGTTATTCCGAAGTCTTTGGCAGATATCTCAGTGACAGTCGTCCTCGTTGTCATCTTCTTTCGCCTTTCTTCTGCTTCTTCTCTTCATTTACTTACTTTTAGAGAAAGAGAAGCACACTCCCTGCTGAGCATAGAGCTGGGCATGTAGCTGGATCTTATGACCCTGAGATCATGACCTGTGCTGAAACCAAGAGTCAGTTGCTCAACCTATTGAGTCACCCAGGTGCCCCAGTGACAGTCCTTTAAGTTGCAGGAAGTGGTTTTATTCTAGCATTTAAATGTCACTGGTTTGCTCTTAGGGGATCGGCAACTTTGCTCCCTCTGGTTACGTTACCTCTTGTGGGAGAGGTATTCTTTAGCACCCTTCACTCATGGTTGCTTTGCTGCTTCCTTGTGTAATTTTTTTTTTTTCAGATGTTGCAAGCAACAAAGATAACATTCAACTCTTGGAATACTCAAATAACTGAAGTGATAATGAAATGAATGGATCGTTGACCTATTGTTAAGGTTGTACAGGCCTAGTCCATGGCAATTATATCATTCTGCATACCCAGTGACAAGTTTATTTTGATAGGGATTTCAGAAATCTTTAGATTTGCATTTTACAATGAAGAAATGTATTAATACCTCTTTCACATTGCTGCCATGAAGATCAAATCGGAAAAGACATGTGAAACATCTTTGTAAAGTACAATAAGTCAAATAGGTTACAGTCCTTCTTTACTATGCCTAGTATAATGTGTGGCCTGGAATATACTAATTCAGCAAGAGTTTTTTTGGCACACAAACCTAAATAATACTTTGTCTTATGTATGAATGACCATGTCATGTTTATATAGTGATCAGTTAATTATTGTATCACTCCTACAAGATAAGGAGAGAAAACTGTGGCAACTTTATTCCAGATAAGAAAATCAGGCTCAGCGTACCCTGGGTGGCTTAGTTGGTTAAGCGTCTGACTTCAGCTTGGGTCTTGATCCCAGGGTCCTGGGGTCAAGCCCCATATCAGGCTCCCTGCTCAGCGGGGCTTGTGCTTCTCCCTCTCCCTTCCCCAACTCATGGTCTCTTTCTCAAATAAATAAAATCTTTAAGAAAAAGAAAAAGAAAAAGAAAAAACCAAGGCTCAAAGATGTCAGGTGGCTTTCCTAAGGTACACAGCTGGAAAAATGGAGGTGGTGGGACTAGAATCAGGTCATCTAAAACCGTGATTAGTCTGTCTGCTTAACATTGCTGAGCTGTATCATAGGCAAGGCTGTGAGAAAACACTGAGAAAATATTTTTCCACAGATGCCTATGAGTATTGGGGAACTGAATAAATTAGATTTTATAATTTCTAAGCAGTGTGCCTTATATTTTTTGTCCTAATTCATTCCTGTGTGCAGAGACATGTATTATATTTTGGAAAGACAGATATTTAATTTTCTTGTTGGAAGTGACTGTTGTATATTGCTTTTAAAAAATATGAATCAAGAGAAACCTGTAGAAAGGAAAGCCATCCTTACTCTACTTTCTAATTTTTCCTGAGTCAGTATTTATTACCTACATAATACAAAATAGGTACTATGAATGATAACAGTTTTTAAGATAAACATGCTAAGAAATATGACTGACATCCTAACAGCGGTTATTTCTGGCTAATGAGATTATAGCAGATATTTATTGTCTTTGTGTGTTTCCATATTTTCTAAACTTGCCACACTGAACATGTATTGCTTTGTAGTTAGAAAACAAAACATTAGTTACTATTTTAAAAACCATCACAAGCAGAAAACAGACAAAGCTGAATAATCAGAAGCCTCATGGTAGAAATTAAAGATATCTTGGAATAAGTAACTTGTGAAGAATTATTTTTAGATTTACTTTGAGGTCATGGATTCCCCAGGACACAGTGTGGTAGGTTGATATGGAGCACTGAGAAGTGTGAAGAGGGATTGGGCAAGGGGAATTATTGGTGGCTAAATTCTGCTTTCTGTGACGTTCAGAGAGAGGTAGCGAGATACCAGTTTTTATATTGATTTCTGCTTATAAGGTTTTAGGATTTATCATTAGCTCTCAGGATCTAACAAGGAAACTCTCATGGTCACTATGACATACTTCAGAGTCAGGCAGATTTATGATTAGATTGACATTGGGAGGTTATTTAAATCTTTGTCAGTTTCCATATCTGTAAAAAGTCGACCTTAGGGGCGCCTGGGTGGCGCAGTCGTTGGGCGTCTGCCTTCAGCTCAGGGCATGATCCCAGCGTTCTGGGATCGAGCCCCACATCAGGCTCCTCCGCTGGGAGCCTGTTTCTTCCTCTCCCACTCCCCCCTGCTTGTGTTCCCTCTCTGGCTGGCTGTCTCTCTCTGTCAGATAAATAAATAAAATCTTTAAAAAAAAAAAAAAGTCGACCTTAGAAGGTGGTGGACAGCACTGAGATTTGTGGAGAGAACTGGGCCCTGTGACTGGGACATGCTAATCCATAATGGGTAGCAGGTGTCACAAACACTGCAATCATCCACCTGATCTGGGGTTTGAGACAGTCGTGAAAGGAGTGGGTTTCATGGAACTACACCACCTCTCAAGTATCTGTCAGCACTCTTGGCTGAAGGTGACGGCAACCCAGCTCAATCAGTTTCAGCTTTAAAACGGTGTTGGGGCGCCTGGGTGGCACAGCGGTTAAGCGTCTGCCTTCGGCTCAGGGCATGATCCCGGCGTTATGGGATCAAGCCCCATATCAGGCTCCTCCGCTGTGAGCCTGCTTCTTCCTCTCCCACTCCCTGCTTGTGTTCCCTCTCTCGCTGGCTGTCTCTATCTCTGTCGAATAAATAAATAAAATCTTTAAAAAAAATAAAACGGTGTTTATTCGATGTATTTTGGAGAAACTCAACAAGTCCAAGTAGAAAGAGGAAACAGCCATGGGGACCTCAGGCTTTTGAATATCTTAAGCTCATGGGGGATGGTTATAATAGCTGCTTTAAATTTTTTGATAATTTTAATATCTGCATTTTGAAGGTTTTCATATATTGGTATCTTCTGTGTATTGGTCAGGTCGTTCCTGGTTCTCTGTTTATCAAAACAATTTTGGATTGTATTCTGGATATTTACAGTATTCTGTTGCAGAGCTCATAGAGACACAGAACGGACTGGCAGTTGCCAGAGGCGGAGTGTGGGGGGAGGTGGGCAAAATGGATAAAGGGGATCAAAATGTACAACTTCCAGTTATAAACAAGTCCTGGGGATGTAATGCAATGCATGGTGACTATAGTTAATAATGCTGTATTACATATTTGAAAGTTGCTAAGAGAGTAAATCACAAGTTATTATCACAGGGAAAAAATCTGTACATAAATGTAGTGATGGATGTTAACTAATTGTGATCGTTTTGCAATATATATGCATATTGATCACTGTGTCGTGCCCCTGAGACTAAGCTAATGGTATTTGTCCAATATGCCTCAATTTAAAAAAATTCTGCTGTGAGACTCTGGGTCCTTTTACAATCCCTTGTAAAGTTTTCTGTTTGTGTTAGCAGGCAGTTGACTGGTTAGGTTCAGACCACAGATCACCTTTTGTATGTGCCGGTTCGATGTTAATTCAGTTTTCAGAACATTTGCTATTTTTTCTTCTTGGTGGTTAGAGTTGTCTGCCTCCCGCTGAGCCCCTCAGGGTTTAGTTGAAGCGATGGTTCATGGTTCGATGGTTGGTTCATATCGTAGTTGAGTTCTCTGTGATGGTGCTGTGCTGCTTTCGTTACATGCCACACAGCCGCAGCTTGAAGGGGGGGCCAGGGGTTGCTGGTGTTGGTTCGTACACAGAACCAGAAGACCCTCTTCCCTGTTCCCCTGGGATATTTTCTCAGGGACTCCCTTTTCCTATTTCCTCAGGCCAGAAAGATGGGTTATGGCATAGTTTTAGCCTCATGCTTTTCTGTAATTCTGCCTGACTAGCGTGAAGTGTTAAGAGAAGGGAGAGAGAGAAGAAGGAGGAGGATTCTCTCCCCAGCTTTTCATAGCAGGAGCCCCGTTCCAGTTCTTTTCTTCAGAGAGCTGGGTTTTCTCTGGAGGTATTAGCTGCCTGCCTCACTGTCGCATCAGTGCTGTTCTACACCTGGGCTGGCCTGGGGCAGGGCTGCAAGAGAAAACAGAGGCCACAAGAAGCAGCCCAGGGTCCCCTCCTCCCTGCTCCAGAGTTCACTTTTTTATCCAGCTCACAGAGTTCACTTTTCTTGGTCTTCTGGCCAGAAAGATAGGATTCTCTTGGAGTCCTTGCAGTCTGCATCCTACCAGACAGATCCCTGGTTTGTCCCACCTTCAACTCAAAGCCAGGAGATAAAGCAAGAGGGGAAGCCGGCAGACCAGACACGAACTCCCAGGGTGCTAGTTGTTAGTCACATTGTGATTTTCTTCCCCAGCCCACCTGCTGTTTTTTTGTTTTGTCTTGATTTTTGGTTTTGGTTTTTTTTTGGGGGGGGGGCAGGTTGGGGAAAGAGAAGCTGTAGTGGACTTTCTCCATCTTGGCCGACACCAGTGAGTATTTACTGATACGGGCCAGATAACGTGTTCATTTTAGGGTGTTCTGAGCTTGGCTGTCCAGTCAGAACTGCATGGAATCTTAGAATACTTCCCCAAAAGGTAGTGAGGGCAAGGGGCATGCTGTTACCTGAAGAAATGGGAGAAGGATGCTAGCCAGACAGAGCAACTCTTAACTCTTTCTGATTAAAAAGAAGAAACTTCTAATAGATATTTTTAGTCTGTTTTCTAGGAGTGTAGTCATGACAGTAGGTGTTATTAGATTTATGAGGATTTTTAAAAATTCTTTTGATTCGAGAGATTCTTATAACATCAGTCGAGTGCAAAAAACTTAACTAGCTTATTTTTACTTAGCTCACAGAATTTGCAAGCAAACCCATGATTTGGATGTCAAACTGTTAGAGCCACTTATCACCTATGCTATTTCTGTAGACACTCTTAACAAGTAAAGCTCAATTTCAAGTGGCCCCGTTGACGATTATTAGCTTTTGAATTTAAAATGTATTTTTATAAGTCTTTTCTGGCTGAACTCTGCCAGTGGCTTAGGTGGATTCAGATGTGGAGTTTGGCTCTTCCTGAGCCAGTAATGGCTTATGGAAGTCAGTAAAGTGTGTTTTCAGAACTCTGCCACCTCCTTGTCCTCTTTTTTCCCATTTGGCTATTCGCATCTTCTTTTCCCTCCTTTTAGCAGAATCCTCCTCCTGTTTGCCTGCTTATACAGCACTTGAGTTCTGGGTCTTTTCTTCCATGCTACCTGGCACAGATTTTTTTTTTTAATCCTCATGTTTTTATTTATTTATTTTTTTTATATTTTATTATTATATTATGTTAGTCACCATACAGTACATCCCCGGATTCCGATGCAAAGTTCGATGCCTTCATTAGTTGCGTATAACACCCAGTGCACCATGCAATACGTGCCCTCCTTACTACCCATCACCAGTCTATCCCATTCCCCCACCCCCTCCCCTCTGAAGTC
>NC_048218.1:137680235-137680435 GCF_002007445.2 Ailuropoda melanoleuca | reverse complement strand
TTCTGTTCTGTATCACTCTTGGGGCCTTTTTACCTTTATAGAACCCCCCTTAATATCTCCTGTAGGGCTGGTTTCATGGTTACGAAATTGGTTAATGAGTGGGGATTCTGGAACATCTTTATTTCTCCATCAATTCTGAATGACAGCCTTGCTGGATAAAGGATCCTTGGCTGCATGTTTTTCTCTGAAAGAGCTTTAAA
>NC_048218.1:137625234-137679876 GCF_002007445.2 Ailuropoda melanoleuca | reverse complement strand
TCAGTAATCTCCCGTAATCTACATTCGTGGGCGTGGATTTTTTTAAGACCAGCTTCTATTTTCGTTTTTTCTTCTACTAACCCATCCTCCAATTCGCTAATGCGTTCCTTTGCCTCAGTGACCCTGGCCGTCAGAGCCTCTAGTTTTGACTGCATTTGGCTCATAGATTTTTAATTACTGTCAGATTCGCTCTCATTTCTGCCCTTAGGGATTCTATATTCTCAGTAACATTTTCGTTAATACTTTTTTCAAGTCTACTCATCATCTTGACCATTGTTGCTCTGAATTCCATTTCTGATAATTGTGATACATCTATATGTATTAATTCTGTGGCAGAGGCCACAGACTCATTATCTTTTCTTTGCTGGGGGGGACTTCTCCTTCTTGTCATTCTGATGATGAGAAATTGCGGGGTTGTCCAGAGCCCAAGTTATTGACTGGGACCCAGGCCGTGCGCCCTTGTTTTATAGAGATCTTAGGGATGTGGGCTTCTTCTTTAAAGATTTTATTTATTTATTTGAGAAAGAGAGACAGACAGACAGCAAGAAAGGGAACCTAAGCAGGGGAATGGGAGAGGAAGAAGCAGGCTCTGGTGGAGAAGCCCGATGAGGGACTCCTTTCCGGAACGTTGTGATCACACCCTAATCCGAAGACAGGAGATTAATGACTGCGCCACTCAGGCCCTCCGGGTTGTGGGCTTCTTGATTTTTCAGCCTGCCTTCTGGGGGAGGGGCCTGCCGGCCAGTACTCAAAAAACCCTGTTTGGGTAGAGTCTCCGTGTCCCCTGCAAGGGGGGATGGGGATGGGCACCCTGTGAGCTGGTATTTCCGGGCTTTTGTTCTCTGGCGGCTTTCCCTGGCGGTTTGCTATGCCTCTTCTGAGAGTCAGAGCAGCAGCGGCTGAAATTCAGCCTCTGTCTCAGAACAGAGGGATCGCAGATCGTTCTCCACTGGTGTTCTGGCCACTTTAACTCTGTTTCTGTTGGTGCTGCTCAACCCTGCAGCATCCCAGGCTGTGCGCCCCACACCCGGCGTCCCAGCCCTCACTTCCAGGGCCGATGCGTCTCTGTCCTTTGTGTTTCCAACCCCGCCAGCTGCCAGTCGCCAATCGCCAGCCGCCCTGCGCGGGCTCCCGGAGCTCCCGGTCTCCGTCTGGTGTCTCGCGGGTGCTGACCGCGAGTCCGCCTGCTCCCTCGTGCAGGTGGCCCTCCAGCCGCCAGCCGCCCCGTGCACGGTCCCAGAGCTCCCAGTCTCAGCCTGAATCCAGTGAGCACACCGGAGCTCTGGAGCTCCGTGAGATGCTTGGTGGCGCACGCTCCTGGCTCATGGACTCAGTCTGCTGTTTCCAGGGTGCGGGTCCGCCCGCTCCCTGGTGCAGGTGGCCCGCCAGCCGCCCCGCGCGCGCTCCCGGAGCTTCCGTTCTCAGTCTGCTGTCTCAAGCGTGCGGGTCCGCGGTCTGTCCGCTCCCCCGTGCAGGTGGCTACCACTTCCCGGTGCCCTGACACGGTGGCTCCCTCCCCCTTCTGTTTATCTTCCGATATCTGTGCGCGGTTTCACGGCTCCCTGCTTCGTACCTTGATACTCAGCGCTGGAGATGTTCATTTGTAGAGATCCAGATGTATCTTCCTGCGTCCCAGCCTGATTCTGTGGATGTTCCTGCTGGTCTGGTATCTATCCAGCTCAACTCAGGGGACCGGCTGAAAAAGGGGTCCCCTACTCCTCCACCATCTTAACTCTCCCCTACCTGGCACAGATTTTATCTGACCCATGTCTTGGGACTTTTGCCCTTAAGGCCTTGCTGGGTGATTGACACTCGTCAGAGAAACTAAGGAATGATAATGGAATAATCCTTCAGCAATATCCTTTGAATTTTTGCATGTCCTACCAGGTACTTTATCCTAAAGTCAGGAGAAATACGAGCATTTTTTATGTCTTAGCAAAGCACCTGCCTGAACTCAGAGAAAGCAATACATCGTAACTGTAGGAAAATGTGAAAATACAGAATCACAAAAGAGAAAATAGAAATCACTATGTTTGGCATTCAGTTCACTGTTGTCAGCCTTTTGGGATACATACCTGAGTCACTTTTCCATGTAGTGATTATGCACTCATACACTTTGAAAGGGTTTAGGCACAGTGTTTCTTAACCTTGATATGACGCTGAAGCGTCGGAAGTATTGTTGTTATTAAGTATGGCACTGGCATTATCATTTTAGAATGGACTCTGTACAATCCTGCCATGAGTACACAATAATTTATTAACCAGTCTTTTATTTTTGCATATTTAGATTATTTTCAAGTTTTTAGTATTTTACATACTCCAAAAATGCAAACCTATTGTGGTTTTCTTGGGTCACATGAATGGAAATGGAAGTGGAGTTGATGTGTCATGGGGTATATTTAATATATTTCTGAAACTTTTGATGCAGTTTCTCTTGGTGCTTATTAAATAGTAAGTAGTTGCTCAAATTTGGCAGAAGTAAGGGTGCCTTTTCAGTTTCAGCCTGATTCATATAAAAAAAACTGTAGTTTCTATTTCAGGCAGATAAGCTTGCAGCCATATGTAATTAGACATAACAGGTGGATTTCCAAGGATTTAGCTTTTCTCCCTTTTGGAAAATTGAATTCTACATACCATGGTACAGTTTTAATTTGGGTTAGGAAAAAAAAAAAAAGAAAAATTACCTCCACTCAAGAAACGCTTCAAAAGTTAAACCGATTATCCCTCCCTCCTAGGAAATTCTATATTCCGAGCGATAGATCGCTTTTTTGTTTGGATGTTGTTATATAATGGGGATTGGTACCACCTTCAGACCAGGCAAGTGTGGCTCCTACCTTGGTCTCTGCTGTAGAGGGCCTAATTCTGGTCATTCTCCAGTTGTGTTCCTCTTCTTGTCTTGTCAGCGAGCCAAGGAGCCGTGCCCACCTGGATGTCATGTCCTGCACTCCCCGCACCCTTTTATATCATGCTGTGGATGGCATGACTTTGGAAGGCTCAGGTTTGCCTTCAGGGCCTTCCTGGACTTTTTTCTAGGTGCATCCTGATTGTAGAGTGCGATGGGGGGAGGAGTGCTGACAGACTGGATGTGCCTCCTGGGTCATCACTTGTATGTGTGGAGGCTGTTTAAGGTGTGGGGTGGGTATAGGAGAGGAAAGGGCACCTCGGTTTAGACCCTTGCCTTTGGTTCTGCAAATGTTAGGGGTGAGCCTGGGGGAGAACCTGCTACATGGTGCTTTGTTTTTGTACATGTGTACTGAGGCTATTACCAGATACCAGCAGAGAGAGAAAAGGCATGTGTTAGAGCCTGGAGGCAAGGAAGAGGATAGCATATTTGATCCCCTTTCAATATTTCATACATGAAACAGGGTAAGAAATGAAATATGGAGAAGCAGATAGAGAATGAATCAAGAAAGACCTTTTATACTATGCTAGGATAATGAGATTTTTCTTCAGCCAGCTAGAAACATCGCAAGGTTTTGAGCAGGGATGACATAATTAGAACTGGCTGGGGAGTGTCATGGAGGAGCAGAAGACAGGTGCCACTTAGGCTGTTGGTGGTAGTCAGTCCAGGCAGCAGGAGACGGTCAATGAAAAAGGACAGTGGCCAGGATGGCGGAGATAAGACCCTTGCTCACTCTGAGGGCTATTGTGTGGCCCAATTCAAGTAGGAAAATGTTATGAAAATTGTTTTGGAAAGCTTTTAAGGTTCTGCAGATGTTGTTAGTGTTATTGTTAATAACAAAATAATTATTGTATTTGTGGACAAAGGACAAAATTGAGATTCCAGCTAATCTCAATTTAAATGTAAGCAGATGTGAAACTCAGCTGAAATGATAGGGGTAACAGTCCTAATGTGAGGTGTCACATTCCCCTGAGGGCTCCTTTGGGAGCAGGAAGGTGGCTCTGCTAGTCTTGGAGATGGTGGTCCAAATGGAAAAGATGGCGGTGTTGGAGTTGGCTGGGCTCAGGTTTCAGTGTTGCTGAGAAAATGTCCTTGAGGTGGGTGTCATCATTCAGTGGGTGGCTGTTCACATGGTCCCCCGTTGTCAGTAAGGCCTTTCCTTCCATCTGCTGCACTCATGTCTCTGAATCTATAACCTCCCTAATTCTGTTTTTCTAGAGGAAATAATCCTTGTCTCTCACCATGATGTAGAAGGGAGTTGGGAAGGAAGGGTCTACATTCTTCAGATTTTCAACTGGTCTTGCTGTTTGTAGATTTTTTTGCTGAGATACTTGATCCTTTCAACCATGAGAGTTCCTGCAGCTCAAATCCACTTTCTGCTTGTTATCATTTGCCTATGTAGCCCTTAGCTTTCAGATTTTCTTGCTTTGATTAGTCAATAAAGCTCATCTTGTGCTTTTCATCTCCCAAAAAACTGTTGACACCTGCATCTATTGTCAATTTCACACCTAATCTCTTTATTTTGTCACCTTAAAGTATTACTGTTTTCACTCGTTACTCCCTTGAGGTATTACTCTTCTGTGGGTTTGTGGGAGCAAAGAGAAACATATATTTAATTCAGCAAGTTTAAATGTAGTTATATAATAACATAATGATTGCATGTGTTTAAAGACTTTATAACACATTTTCCTCAGTACTTTCTATGAGAGTTTTAAAATGAATATTTCTAATATTGATATTATTATAGATTGCCTAGCTGTAGGTTTCTTGAGAAAATTGAAGTTTCCTTCATTTCTTCATTGGCAGACTTGGCTTAGAATTTCTTTTTTTGAAACTTGCCCTCACAGTGCAGGATAGTGCTGGAAGTATTTGGTTTCCCTTTATTAAGAACTGTGAAAATATGAGATATGGACTATCATTGTACACACATAGATTTTTCTTTCAAAGATGCAGAGGAATTTGGGTGCAGAGTGTTGGTTGAGTAGCTCAGGGTCTTGTGTTTTGATGCAGGCAGGCCAGGTCCAAGGACCCGCAGGGTGTCCAAGGGGTCGTTGGCTTCACGCAGGATGGAAGTCAAACATGAGCCAGCAGGAGGTGAGAGCAGAGTTTATGGGAGAGAGAGAGAGACAGACGGAGAGAGAACATGCACGCAGATACAGACAGTCAGTCTGGGAGACCCAGAAAGGAAAGGAGCATGAGTCTTGTCTTTGTTTGGGGTCTGGAGGTTTTTGTTGAGCACTGTGGTCTGGTGCACCTGTCCTCTTGGGCATGCAGGAGCTGGGTAGAGCAAAGACAAGAGCCAAGCGTTATTCTGTGGAGCCAGAGGGCCTTGGTGTGGAGATAGCTAGTGCTGACAGTCTGAAATAAGTATATGATAGCTTTATCAGGTCATTCTCACTCAGTCCTTTCTTAGATGTTATCTATTCTAGAGAAATCCTTAACTCCTGTCCCTTTTAAGGAGGACATATGCTATTTGCATTTTAAGGCCTGTGCAGAGTGGGGTGAGGGTGAAGATCCTAGCAAGGATAGAAGCCAGAGAAGAAGCAAAGGAAGAAAAACAACTTTGTTTTCTCACAGGGTCCCTTCCATTTCCCTATCTCAATTTCACAGTGGTAGGGGTGAGATTGGGACCTGGGTCTGTTGCTGCCAGTTCATTGCCTACCCCTTTACAAGCTTGCACAGAGACACCATAGAAGGAAAATTGTATAAGCTGGATCTTTCCCAGAAGCCCTGGGCATTTTCATTGACACTAAAAAGTAAGCCCCATGAGAGCAGGGACTTGACTGCTTGGTTCATTGCAGTATCCCCAGCATCCACATGTCTACAATTGGCACATGGGCAGCGCCCAATAAATCTATATTGGTTTACGCAACAGAATACCTGAAAGGCCTTGTTTACAAAGATAGACATTGAGCTCAGATTTAAAACATGAACTCTTTCAAAATGATTTCTAAAAAGCAGTAGTGTCTGCAAATGCAGAGAAGAGGATGTGTCATAAATAGATCAGATACCTATTACTTAGCCTGAGGTTCCCATGGTAACTTCATCTTCCTTTTTTAAAAGAAAAATCTGAATATAAATATTGCTGCACGCGGCTACGGTGCACACGTCCTTGGTAATGTAGGCTAAGGAAGTTTTTATTACAAGATCGATGTGCGTCTGCATGAAGTAGTCTCACCCTCCTGACCTTCCCACAGAAGTCTGAGGAGTATGCGTACTCACGGGAGTTGGAGTGGAAGTATTTGCGCTCTGCCCTACCGTCTTGCGCTCTCTTCCCTTCTTGCTGCCTCACCTTCTCAAATATAGGTGCCAGGCTCTTCGCTGAGTACTTCAGTTCCAGAGCTTTTGTCCCAGATGAGCTGCAGTCTCATCAAATACAGGGCTCTGCTCTTCTCAGTGCTTTACATAAAAATGTTCAGAGAGAAGGAACCCTCTATGAAGAAAACGGATTACATTTGCTTCTTTGGGTCCCATTCCTCCGTGTGTGTTCCCTTAAGTATCAGCACTTACTCTTCTTTGAGGCCCCATTCCTCTTCCTGCCTCGATCCTTTTGCTTCTGTGCTACAGTTCGTGCTCATCTAGTGGGTCTTGGTGATTACCTGTGGTCACCTCTTACTTGACTTCAAGGCTAGGCAGGGAGCGTGTGGGAGCTGAAGTTCTCATGGGCGGGTCACAGGCATGAACAGACCTCGGAGTCCAGAAGGTCAGGCCGCTTCATTTGTTATTAGTTCACTCTGTCAGGCGTCTGTCTCTCTGTCCTTAGGCTGCTGTATTTCACTGCATACCTTCCGGCATCTTACCTTCAGGCCTCATCTTGCCGTTTGTCACACCCTATCACACTGGCTAATTTATGAAGGATCTGGTGGCCCTAGAAGACTTACAATCCCTACTGTCTTTCAGGGATTTTGCCTCAAAGCCTTTTCTGGTGGTTTCAGCTCACAGATATTTGGTCTGACTCTGAACTCATTATACAAGAAGTCACATCATGCACATTCTACCTTATTTTTCCAGAAAACATGGCACCTAAAAAGTAAGCCATTTGGGTGCTAGGAAATAGGGATCTGCTAGAAGGCTTAGGGAAAAATTGGCTATGATGAGTTGATTGAGAAGTGCTACAGCATTGTACTTAACGGAGGAGTTAAGGGATTTTTGTGGGTAATTTTCACCAGCTGGAGTTTTTACTTGAACACTGACCTGTGAAGCCACTGTTTCACTTTGGAGCCCTTTGTCTTTATGCTGTCTTACAGAATGATATGGTATGTGTGTGTGTGTGTCCAGTCCACTCCAACAAAATCAGAAGCTTAGTGAGTACAAGGACTATGTGTTTTAATTATTTTAAATCTTCCCCATAGCACTTAGGCCATAGTACTTATTAATAATTAAGTGCCACAAAGTAAAGAATGATATATACTAATGTTAATGTATAAAAATGGTATATATTGATATAGGCATAAATCATTACATATGTTAATGTTTTATATAAAATATGTGTTTGTCAAGATATATATGTACATATGCATATTTTTATATATGAGATTTATTTGAAGCATTGGCTAGCCTATGTGTAGTTAAATTATAACAGTTGTCATCATAATTGGGAGATGATGGGGCACCTGGGTGGCTCAGTTGTTAAGGGTCTGCCTTCAGCTCAGGTCATGATCCCAGGGTCCTGGGATCGAGCCCCGCATCCGGCTCCACTCCCCCTGCTTGTGTTCCCTCTCTCACTGACTCTCTCTCTCTGTCAAATAAATAAATAAAATCTTAAAAAAAAATTGGGAGATGATACCCCATATTTTGTGTGAGTGTCATGAAGCTTTTTTACTATAAATGACTTTTGTGTTTGGGGGTGTCCTCCTTATTAGCAAGGAGCAGGGTGGAGAGTCAGTGGATGAAAAATTATTAAGAGGAGCCATCGGGGTAAGGGAGGATTCTGGCTAAACGGACTTCTAAAATTGGGCAATGCAGAGCTGAACATGGAAGCCCAAAGGCCAAAACTTCTGTGGGAGAGAGCATGCGTGTGGGGGGGTGGTGGAGGGGGATGTACCATGAATTCTACTGAGGGATAATCTTTCCTTAAGTGTTTGGTGATCAGGAGTAATTCCATGTTCTATTTCTTTTTGGGGTTGTTTCCTGGTTCCCACATATTTACACTAAATTTTTCAAAGGATCCTATCATTTTGTTATTTGGGGCAGTGTCTCCATGCCCCAGCATTCTGGGATTTGCAGACATGTCTAAATAGCCGCCATCTTTTGAGTGGAGTAGGGCCAAATGTTTCGCCCAGTTTATGTTTTGGAGAGTATGGCTTGTGACCTCGTTGTGTTGTTCTTAGAGCTGCACTCTGACTCATGTCAATCTGTTTGGTGATAACCTACCTGGAGCCTGAAAAGGAGGGAAAATTATCAGGAATTCTACCCCCGTAACTTGGCAGGAAAACTTGTGAAACATGTTGAAATAGGCGGGTGTCCTGCTTGGTGCCCTTTGTTGAAAGATCAGTTGCTATGGGAGCCTGTACCTTTGTCTTTGAACTATTTTACAACATTTCTGAGGTATAGGAAACCGATAGTCCTACAAATGACTCCTGTCCGTGGAAATGAGAGTGCGTTTTATCCTTTGGAATGCAACTGACCATTACCCTCTGGATATTTACCCCTCTGCTTCTCTTAGTTCATTTTACTTTCTGGATTGCCCGCTTCTGTGTGTTCATTGAATTCTCCTTTGAACTGGTTAACATGTTATTGATTGACTTGCTGATTAATGATAAATAAAATCTTTGATGTGTATTAATTCCATGTTTGTATAAGAAAAAATTTTACCTTTTTAATTGCTCTTTAACACTTGGGAATTCTCCTTTCCAAGGGAACAATTTAAGTGTTCAATGGTTAGGTGCGTCTGTGGCTAGAGGTTTGGGGAGTTGGCTGTAAATCAGTACCGTGAATGCCACTCAGAATATTTGAGGAGTAGAGATTGTATCTTTAGTGATTTTACTACATCATAGTATTTCTTACATCTTTGCTGTGGATTTAAGGGTCGCTTTCAGAAACAATTTTTAAAAAATGCTTTGTTCCCAGCCCAGATGAAGTGGCCTAGTAAATAATTTAAAACCCATCTAGCTTGGCCTACAATCTAAATTCTTGCCCCTAAGTACTGCCCTCTCCATGAAATAGGTCTGCATTTCAGTATTTTTAAATTATAAATAAACACATTAAATCTTTCTGCTGCAATCCTAAGAATTTTGTGACATAAGAGTAGAGGTCAGTTATCTGGAGGAGGCAGGTAGGATAAAGAATTTTAGGAAACTAATTGGCATATGACATCTACCATTATAGCTAGAGAATACAATATGCCTTTGACCTGTTCTTATTGCTGTTCTCATCTCCTAACTGGCAACTTGAATGACACAGAAGCAATGGTCCAGTGGTCAAACAGAGCTTTCTGAGCTTCCTATTTATTCTGGGGCCTTCATTTGAAATTCATGTCACACTTCTCAGCATCATTATTTTGCAAGGATGATAGCAAATTACCTGCATCTTACATACGAGGGCCAGGAACTTCTCAGTGGGATATGAAAATAGGAAAGACTTCCTAATACAAATAACTGGGAACGAGAGAAACAACAGAGTCATTACGTAAGTGCATGGCTGGTCAAGGCTTTTCTGCAATGGGGGATTATAATAGGCTGAATAATGTTCTCCTGCCCAAGTCCTAATCCTTGCAACCTGTGAATGTTACCTTTAGGGGTGAATAAGAATCCTGAGATGGGAGATTATCTGAGGGGCCCTAAATACAATCACAGTGGGAGGAGGCAGAGACTGAAGTAATGTGGCCACAAGCCAACCAATGCTGGTGGCCACTGGGAGCTGGAAAAGGCAAGGAATGGATTCTTCCCTGGAATCTCCAGAGGGAGCCTGGCCTGGCTGATGCCTCAGTGATATCTGAAGACAGAATAGTGAGAAGACATCTCTGTGTTAAGCTCCTAACTTTGTGGTAATACGTTACAGCAGCCATGGGAAAACCAATATAGAGTTTGCTATCTGGTAGTGGGGAGCTCCTCTAACAAATACCTAAAAATGTGGAGGTGGCTTTAGAATTGGGTAAGGAACAGGAATTGGAAGAATTTGAAGACACATGATAGGGAAAGCCTGGATTGCCTAGAACAGACGGTTGGCAGAGATAGGGATGTCAGAGGCTGCCAGCGAGGACTCAGTGAGGAGCATGGTGGAAAAAGCCAAGATTTTCTTAGAGAAAATGGAAACTGTCATAAGCGCAGTGTTGGTAGAAATACTAAAGGTGCTACTGGTTAGGGCCGAGAAGAAGATGAGGCATATGCCTTTGGAAATTGGAGGAAAGATGATCCCTGTTATGTAGTAGCAGGAAAGGTAGCTGAATTTTGTTCTATGGTTGTGTGGAAGGCAACACTTACAAGTGACGAACTTGGTTATTTCCAGAGGAGACTTATGTATTGAAGGTATGGCCTGGTTTCTTCTTGCTGCTTATAGTAAAATGTGAGAGGAAATAGGCAAATTGACAGAAAATTCTTAAACAAAAAGGGAAGCAGACTTGATGATTTGGGAAATTTTGTCCAGATTGCAAAAGATGGTAAAATTAGGAGACCCACACACAGTTGGGAAACTATGCTGTGGGGAGAAAGAAGCCAAAGAGTGTGTCTGGAAAACCTTTTGCTAGCGCTACAGAAATTAGGTGTCTGACTCATGGGTCTCTTTAACCACCTCAGCAGAAGCCAGGAATAGGGATGGGACTGTCAAGGAAAGATCTGTGGAGGCTTGTCCGCCTAAGGACATGAATCCTGTGACACGCACAGGAGACCCACAGGGTATTTGGTAACATCAGCAGAAGTACTGCCAGCTTGACTGAGAGACAGAGGTGGAGGAAATGGAGGAAGGCGTTGGAATCCCCCAATTGTACAGTCAAGAAACAGCCTAAGAAAATTGCTCAGCTGCAAACATGTTCTACTTTTCAGAAAACAAAACAAAACAAAACAAAAACTTGAGAACAGCTCTGAGGTTGGAGCCTTGGGCACCATGTTGGAGCCGTAAAGTACAGGGGATTATTTCTAGGCCTTGAAACCTAATGGAATCAGCCCTGCTGGAGTTTTGAAGTTATTTGGGACTGTTGACTTATTCCTTCCATTCCTCCCTTCCAGTTTATCTCTTTTGGACTGGGAATATCTGTAACTGTTGTTAAGATCCAAACCCCTTGTATTTTGGAAGCAGGTAAAACAGGTCTCAGTTGGAGAGGAATTTTGCCCCAATATAGATCATAACCAGAGTGTCCCCATACCCAATTTAGAGGATTACATTTGGAATTTTTGAGCTGATGAGATACTGATGAGGTTTTGGACTTGGAGTCAATGCTGTAATGGGCTGAGACTTGAGCTGATGTTGGGTTATGGTGAAGGTATTTGGCATGTGAGAGAGACATGCATCTTTGGGGCCAGAGGGTGGACTGTGGTAAGCTGAATAATGTTTCCTGCCCCCACAAGAAAAGATATGCATGTCCTCATCCCTGGAACCCATGAATTATCTTTTCTAGAAAAAAGGACTTTGAGGATGTGACTAAGTTAAGATGGGGAAATTACTCTTTATTATCTAGGTGTATCCTATATGTAATCACAAGTGTACTTATAAGTATGAAGCAGAGGGAAATAAGACAGAAGAGGAGAAGGTAGTGTGACCCCAGAGGCAGACACTGGGGTGATGCTCCCATAAGCCAATGAATGCCAGCAGCCGCCAGAAGCAGAAAGAGGCAAGGAGTGAGTTCTCCCCTCGATCCTCTGGAGGAAGGCTGACACCTTGATTTTGGCCCAGTGATACTGATGTTGGACTTCTTGCCTCCTTAACTGTGAATGGATAAATGAGTGCTATCTTCAATGGCTGTGTGGTGACTTCTTGTAGCAGCCATGGAAAACGAACACAGACACAGAGGGCATCAGAGGGTTCCTGCTTCTCTGTGTATTCTTGTATTCTGTTTGAATATGAGCCATCTTTAAGATGACTGGTAGACTGGGTAACCATCAGGCTTTTATATTAGAAACTTTTACCACTCCTTCTATTTTAAAACAGTAACCTTCTCGTTGAAGCATAATGGCATTATATAAACTGAGAACCCTGGTAGATAAACACAAGGCTTGACTTTGGCTCTCAGCTATGCTGCATACTAGCTGGCCATCCCTGGCTAAATCACTTACTCAATTGGAGTTTCAGTTGAACAATGGTAATATTATTCACGGTCCTTCCTGAACCATATAATTGTTAATGAGTATTTAATGAAATAGATGTATGTGAAAAATACCAGATAAAGAATATATGTCCTATAATGTTCACCTATTACTTATGCTCCTTCTAGCTATATCAAACCTATGATCTATTTTGCACAGAAATCAGTGACCACATTAAATAGGTTTCCCCCTTGGATTAGATGCTACCAGAGGGATTTTGGGTTCAGATTTTTGAACACTTTAAAGCTTTTGATACCTACAGATCTACTTCTCTCCAGAAAGGTTGTACCACTTAACTCTCTGATGGGAAGCCCACAAGTGCTCCTTTTACTGCCCTGTAACCTCAGAAAGCTTTTAAACATTATTTTAAAATGTTGTGTCAACTTGATGAATATAGTTTGTATTTCTTTTGTGAGGTTTAACTTTTTTAATTTGTATTGATCTTTAATGAATTGCTTATGGCCTTTGACCATATTTCACATAATTATTTGTCCTTCTCTGGGCTGGTTTTTAGAAACACAGGTTTGTTAAGTTAATTAATCTTTGCTGTAATTTGTGTCTTCACTGATGTGTTGTTTATCTTTTACTTTATGATAACTTTTGTGCTTAACCTTTGTATGTGGTTAAATTTAGTGAACTCTTTTTTTTTTTAAAGACTTTATCTATCTGTCTATCTATCTATCACGGGGGGGGGGAGAGTGCACAAGCAGGGGGAGCAGCAGGCTCCCCACTGAGCAAGGATCCCAGTGTGGGACTCCATCCCAGGACCCTGGGATCGTGACCTGAGCTGAAGGCAGACACTTAACCAACTAAGCCACCCAGTCTTCCCAAATTTAGTGAATTTTTATAGCTTTCTTTTCTCCCTTCCTTCTTCTCTCCCTCCTCCCGTCTTTCCATCTGGAAGGTCTTTCCCATTTGGCTGCTTTTATTGATTTTTTTTTTTTAAGGTACGTAGATTTGCCCTTAACTGATAGTAAGGTATATTTGAAATCCAGGATACTGTCAACTTAATCTCAGATTACCTGTTGTCAAGCTTGGTCAAAAGATTGAGTGGAAAAAAAATAATATTCAGAGGTGATTGCCTGAAGGGTATACTAAATTTTGTTTCTGCCGTATAAAGCCTTTGCTTCCAGCCTGATAATCCCACCTCTCTAACTTAAGATCCCTCCTCATTTTATCTTAAGTATATGCAGAAATTGAAGTAGAAGAAACAGAAACTCAAAACGTTTGTGCCTTACCACATCTGCACTAACTCCTTTCTCTGTATCATCATCTCTACCTTCACCATCCTTAGTAAGGATAATAATTCAATAATTCAACCATACGTCAAGTGCTAACGCACTGTAGCCTCACATACCTAACATTTTACATGTGTTATCTTAATTAATTTCCACAACAACGATACAAGGTAGGAAATATTATTCTCATTTTCCTAATGAAATTGGATGCTTTGAGAGGTTAAGCGGCTTGCCCAGTATCACACAGATTGTACTTGGTGTAATGGGATGTGAGTTTAAGCGCAGACCTTTCTGATTTCAGAACTCATTTCTTAACTGGTATTCTTTCCATGTGTATGCATGCCCACATATGCACAGGTGCGCGCGCACACACACACGCACACACCTTACACACCTGATTTCCCAATGTTGATATGACTTGATATTTCTGTTCTCTTTGGTCACTGATACAGTAAGGGAGGCAAAATAGAGTGGATGAATCCAAATGGCAACATCCAAGATATTAAACTGAATAAATAAGATGTTGAACTGAAAATATTTGAGGGAAGGTTTAGAATTTCTTTCATTCTCAAAATGCTCCAATGACGTTGTGTCCTTGCTCCCCCTCAGTTCAAGCATCTCACACATGTAATGTGCTCGGACCAGGGGAGGAGGTCATTGTGAAAATTTTAAAGCATCCAGAGGCTAGAGATAAGTGGGTTGGTCTTAATTTGGCATTAAATAAATGTCTCTTTTATAGTCTGTGATTGATGGCAGCCTGCTGTGGTGGATGTGTATGGAGCCTGGGAAAGGTGCTTAAAAAACTGCTCGTCCTTTACTAGCATTTGGATGATTAATTATTATACCTGCTGTTAAATTTTAAACAGAGTGAGAATTAGGTCAGTGGGAATAGTTTGTTCTTTCTTTGAAAAACTGGGGACAGTGGTGGCATTCAGTTTCCGAGTATTATTTAGCTCTTAGAATCACATTTATCAATTATTTGAATCTTAAAAAATCTGCAAGAGAAATAGGGAAGTGTAGCCTTTTCGGGGAGGTGAAACTAAAGGTCAGTGGTCACAGCTTGAGTGCTTTGACTGTCCCTCATCCTATCCTCAACGCCTACTCACTGCCTTGCCTGATAATTTTTGATAAAACAAAACAAAACAAAACACAAAGCCCTGCTTGGTGTGAATGGAAGAGGGTAAAAGCAAAGAGGACACTTTGGAATCAGCCTTGCAGGAAGGTTGGGGTGATGGAGAAAGCACAGCTGTCCCATGAAAACTGGCTCTAACAAAGGCTTGTTTCTGTGATTGTTTGCAGAACGATTACCACTTTGAATACACAGAATGTGACAGCAGTGGCTCCAGGTGGAGAGTTGCCATTCCGAATTCTGCAGTGGACTGCTCTGGCCTGCCTGACCCCGTGAGAGGCAAAGAATGCAGTATGTTTTGACGTTTGCACCATTTGTTTTCCTGATTAAACTGTATCCCTTCAGCCCAGAAGTGAATGTAAATGGATATAAAAGACTTTGGGAAAAAGGAACATAGAGCATTGATGTCTAGCAGAGCAAAAGCTTCTTCTTAACACTCGGTGCCCTTATGCCTGAAGTCTGTAATGAGACACAGGCAAAATTAAAGGATGCTATTTTTATTTATGTTTTTTTTTTTTTAATCTGTTTAAGGTCTGGTTTACTGTCTCAGTTGAAACTTTGGAGAGTCGAGTGGCAGAATCTCTCTTTAATGGATTTTTTTCTTTACATTTTAAAAAAGTTTTCAAAAACTTCGGGAAAATATATATAACATAAAATTTACCATCTCAGCCATTTTTAAGTGTAGAGTTCAGCAGCATGCGGTACATTCCCATGGTCGTGCTGTCATCACCAACATCCATGCACATGCACAAAACTCCGCCATTTAGCAGTGGGGTTTCTTTTTTTAATCCTTAGACATCGTGTAATTTGTCTTTTTAGCGTAACCTACGGAGAGATGGTATAATTGATGAATATCTCATTCGGTACCTTGTGTTAGCAACAAACAGGTTGGAAGGGCAACATTATGAATGAGTAGAGAAATAGGTTATTAAATTTGTTTTCATTTGTAAACTGCATTTTTTTAATCCTTTCATTTGGTGAGTGATGGGCTCCTGCAGTGGAGTAGTCTTGGGGTAGATTGGAGTTCAAAGCTGAAAAGCAAGACTGAGGTTATGTTGGTTTTCCTGCTGTCTCTCAAATGGTCTTCTTAAAAGCTTAGTTTTTCTGTTTCCAAATAAAAGAGCAGATGGATAAGCAAATTATTAAATGATAGCTAATTCCTTCCCATTCATAGAATGTGTCTCTCTTACTGGTGAGATGAGTATTGGCCTAGGTGGTAGGTTTACTGAAAAAAGGGGGACAGGAAGGTAGCAGTAGTCCCATGGGGAAAATGAGTGGACAAAACCATTATTTTTAGTGAATGATACTAAATGAACACAGAGAGAACCTGGGATCCCTGTAGCCAGGGAAAGAGTTCAGTCTAGCAAGACTCAAGAGAAGAGTGGTGTCAGATTAGAATAAATCTCTACAAGCTGGGGTGTTTTCAGCAACTGTGCAGAAAGAGCATCAGCTCTCAGTAAGGGAGGATTTGTGTGCAAAATGGAAACTGTCTGCAAAATACTTATGAAGTTAGGTTGTTGTAAAATGCTTCAGTTACTTTCCTAGAAAATCGGTATATTATTTATCTCTATTTACTTTTTACTTATGGGTTAATTCCTTGGTTCCCTTGTAAACAACCCGGGTGTGCGTGGGGGTGGGGGGTGGACTACTGAACCATCATGAACATTCTTCCTCATGTAGGTGCTGTGCTGGCTGGCACTGGCTTTTGAAAGCTGATTGTTAGTTTGAAATGGACCTGTCCAGAGTATTACACCATGGGATTTGGCGAACACTAGAAATCATGTGCCTCTCTTCCCCTGAGAGCTAGTTGTTAAACACTTATTAGCATACCACTGATTACATTTATTGGCCAAAGGTTCAAAAATCTGTCATAGAATTGATGCTTAAATAGGAATTATTTCTATTTGAGGATGGCCTTTTTTGCATGTTATTTAGACGTGGAAATGTGGAAAATGTATAGTTTTCCACAATGTTATGAATCTGATACTGGAGCTGGAACTTTTCAAAAAAAAATTGACTCGTTATCAAGTCTCTGTTAGTTATTACTTTAAAAATGATGCTGACTTTAAAAATGACAATACTTATGTCATGGCTGGGAACATTTTTTATTTTGGTGTTTTGTCTGAAGTCTGAATTTTCAGCGATTTACACATAATATGATTATGTCTGCTCTAGAAACCATTGGTCTGGCCTCTAAAATGTGGCTTTTTTTTAATATGGTAAAGGTATGCGAATATAAATTATTTTACAATGCACAAAAAGCATCACATATCTAAGTAACTTAGAAGCTCAGTTAATTCATAGCATTAATCATGGTGCTTACCATGTTCCTAGCCATTAAAGTACTGCAGATGCAGTTAGGGTAATAACTGAGTATTTCCTCAGGGCCTTAGATTTTCTATTGCTAAGAATAGCTATCATTTCTCACGCATGGACTGTATGCTAAACACGGCGCTTAGTCCCATTGTATCCTTACAACAACCCTCTCAGGTAGATATCAGTGTTTCCATTTCATTGATGAGAAAACTCAGAGTTAAAGAAGGAAGTACCTTACCACAGGTCTCAGAGCCAGGATGTGGCAGATCTGGGATTCAAATCCAGACATGTCTGACTCCAGAGCCTGTCTCTTACCCCCTGATTTAGACTGCCACTTCTGGATTCGGGCCTTGCAGGGCCCCATGTGGGAGATGTAAAGCGCTGTTGGTGGGTATCTTCAAGGGAAAACTGTAGGCACTCTTGTGCTTCAAGGACAAAGGAGGGTAAAAGCGTCCTGGTTCAGGAATGGCATGCTGCTTGTAAGCTGTGCCTGAACAATGCCAAGACCTTGGATGGCGAGCGATGCCCGTAGCTGCTAGACTCAGCAGTCATGCCATAATGAGATGGCATAGCAGTTGGGTCACAAAGAAAAAATAAAACTATGGCGTGTGGCAGCTTCAAATCAGTGAGGACTATCTAGGGCAAGGACTGTGTAGGGCTTAATTTCCCCGTGTCCCAATGTCTCCAAAGGAAGTCAAACCCAGAGTTTGGCCTCAGTTGAAATTGCTGTAGACCCTTCAGAATGTAATTGGGAAGACTTTTTTCTTTCTTATCAAAAGAAAGCAGTGCAGGCCTTTCCTTAGGAAAAGGCTTATAGGAGTGTTGAAGCAGCACTTGTAAATTTTTCAGGGAATTGAAGGGCAAGCTATATTATATAATTGTCATTTAAAAAATCGTATAAACTCTGGCTGCAGGGCTTCTCGAAGTGAAGTGAATGAAGCTCGCGTTGTGCTAGAACCATGGGTGGGCTGTGAGCTGCAAGCTTATGGGGCTCAGGAAACGGCATGGAGAGGCCTCTGGTTATTAACTGACAGCGGCTCCTGTCGTCCTCCTGTCCCCTCTGCTGTGGAAGGCTCCACAGTCTCCAGGTGGTACTGCTCGAAGGGCAGGCCACTGAGATGCCCTCATGTCCCTCCTTCTGTCTGCTGATTCCAGACTTAGCTTAGAGAACTTTGCTGCTTCTCCAAAGCCCTGGTGCCAAGAGTCTTGTGTTGGTGGGATCCCCCATCACTGAGGTCTTGGTATTGCTGACACAGCTAGAAGACAGCATGCCATTTCTGAACCACAACACTCCTCGTCTTCCCCCAGAAGAAGAGGATATAACCGCCATCCTTACTCTGTCTCTTTTCTACTGTTGGGTCACTTCCCTAAAATCATCCCTTGACTCTCTGGGGTCTCCTTGACCTTCTTAGATCATTAGACACAACAGTGTTTTGGAATGCTTGCCTGGGTGGGGATACCTTCTCTCTCCTCCCTCATCTCTCCTTCCCTCCCTCCCCCTCTGTCTCTCTCTCCCTTCCTTTCTCTCTATCGCTCTCTCACTGAAGAAAAGGCCCTTTTGTCTCAAACCAAACCAAACCTTACAAATAAAAGCCTGGGGGCACCTGAGTGGCTCAGTCTGTTAAGCGTCTCCCTGGTGAATTCAGCTCAGGTCATGATCTCAGGGTCATGGGATCAGGCCCCATGTCCAGCTCTGAGCTCAGTGCATGGAGTCTGCTTGTCCTTCTCCCTCTGCTCCTCCCCTTGTTCTTTCTCTCTCTCAAATAAATAAGTAAAATCTTTAAAAAAAAAAAAGAAAGAAAGAAAGAAAGAAAGAAAGAAAGAAAGAAAGAAAGAAAGAAAGAAAGAAAAGCCTGGCTACTAGGAGTGGGGAGAGAATTCCTCTACCTATTTCCTTACGTATTTTCAGAAAAATCTAGAACCCTGAGGGGGAAATAAACATGATGAGATACGTCTTCCTCTTAGGAGTTACCTTCTATTGCTTATTCCCTCAAATATTAGTCAGTGTGACTTTGAGTACAACCATAACACACTTGTCTAATTGAGGATGACTCTTTAAGATAGCTGTGATTCCATTTGATATGTTGTCATCCAACTGGTCATAGTCTTGTGGACATTTTTAATCTTGTACTTTAATATTTCTATAAAGTTCTAATATTTGGTTTTCTTGGATCAAAAAGTGCTCATGTACAGAGTAGAAAAAACCTCGAAAATAAATTTTTTCCCTTCTTCTTGATTCCTCTCAGATCTGTATTTTTACGTATTTACAAGCAGAGTAACTCATGACAAGTTTGGGTCAATAGCTTTTGATTTCAGTTTAGAAGTGAAGGAAGGGGAAGGCTTCTCAGGGAGAGAGATTCGGCTTTAGCTTTCTGAGTGGGAGATTGAGAAATCCACTCCTTGGCATTGAAGCTCTTGTTGCTGTAGGCTTTTCCCCAGGATGCAACTCCTAGGGTGTTTCTGTTGTGTGAACGTTGTTGCTGGTACAGGAGCAGGCGCACGTGGGGGCCCTGGGCACATGGTGCTGGGTGCCGATCACGGAGCATGCCATGAGTCTGTTCCAGGGACTACTGACCCCGAGAAATACTTCATGGAAACAAAGAAGTATTTCAGGGTTTTCTGTGGTGAAATACGAGTTAAGTTTGGAAAATGGTGAATCCCCTCATGGGGGGATGCAGTGAACATTTTCATATTGAAGTCTCTCCGAAACCTAATAAACACGTATAGAACATTTCCTGTGTGTTAAGTGCATCCTGTTTTACTCAGTTTGCCAAGTTTAGTTGATTACAGGCCTCTTTTATCTAATGTGTAGTTGGACCCCACATGCTAATTTCTGCAGATGTAATTTTTGGAAAACACAGGTGTAAGCACACATGCCTGGCTAATATAGTAATTTTTAAAAAAGATTTTTGTTATTTATTCTAGAGAGAGAGAGAGAGAGTGGGGGGAGGAGCAGAGGGAGAGGAAAAAGCAGACTTGATGCACTGAGCATAGAGCCTGACAGGGTCAATTTCAAGATCTTGAGATCATGATCTGAGCTGAAACCAAGAGCTAGAGGCTTACCTGACTGAACCACCCAAAGGCTCCTAATTTAGTAAATTTTTATATGGCATTACTTATACCAGATTTAACTAATTTCATGTAATTTCTTTGCTCTACAAGGTTCATTGGCCATCTTACTGTACTGGTGTCTAGTTAAAGACCTCCCATGGGTGATGATGGTCAGATGTGGTGAACACCTGAGATTAAATTCCAGATCTGCAACCAACTTGTATGTCTTGGGCAAAATATTTAGTTCACAGCTATTTATTGGGCTTTAATTCATTCACTGAACAAGCATTTATCATTTCCTATATTCTTGACAATAGGGATCCAAAAATAAACTTAAAAGGATTGCTGTTTTCCATGACCTTTCAATCTAATAAGAGAGCAAATAAGTAATAAGTTACTTATGGTATAGGGGCAGAATGAATGAAAGATGGAAATACCTGAGGTGATCTTACCAAGGAGAGATGGATGACTTCCGCTCGCAGGAAGAGGGCTCACAGTGAAGCAGATGTAAGTTTGAAGTTCAGAGTCATCTGTTTTAGCTAAATGACCTCAGAAAATTATCTAAGCCTTGGCAGGTTCATATGAAAAATTGTTACTGAGAAAGAATTATTACTAAGAATTGTTACGGAAAAGTTGTTCATGTGAAAAATCCTTACTGAGGATTGAGTTAATAAATGCCATATTTAATGGGCCATATGTGTTAATTCTCTGAGGACCTCTGAAGCAAACCCCAAAAGAAGTTTTAGAATTCAGGGATGCGAAGTGGCATTTGGGGCATAGGAAACATGGGCACAGGTGCAGATTGGGGGCAGCACCCACAAAACTGGGTGCTTTGTGAAAGCTGCATGGCTGGCTGTCAGACAGAGTCTGAGAGAGGACAGAGTTTCTGGCAAATCTCACAGGCTCCTCTGTGTCATACCAAGGACTTTGACCTGGAGACAGCTATTCATGGGTGTCCGAGGGAGTTAGATGAGGTGATACATATAACCTATACTGCCAGGAATCATAATTGTAATATAACTTAATAGTAATAATAATGTAAAATGATAATGACCAATCATTCTTTGCTACATGCCAGGCACAATTGTAACTGTTTTACTTGTATTCACTCAAATTCATTTCTGCATCACCACAACCTTGTGAAGTAGGTACTTGGCAGAATGGGGATTTGAACCCAGGCAGTCCAGCTCCTGGGTTCATGTTCTTAACTTCTATGGTGTCCTGACTCTTCAGAATATACTACAGCATATACTGAACTGGTCTTAGTCCCCCTTCTTGAGGCATCCATGCTTCCCGAACATTTATATCTTGTCTGAATTGTGATGCAAGTTAATATATGGATAACCGAATGATTTAAAAAAAATAGCATGTAAAGGCTCAGATATATTGTTTTGTGGGTCATTTTAATGGATTAATGATCTCGTTGTAGATTTCATTCTTAATTGTATATATTTCTCTGAAAGGTGAAAGAATAACATTCAGAAAAATGATCTCGTAGATTTCATTCTTAATTGTATATATTTCTCTGAAAGGTAAAAGAATAACATTCAGAATTTAGGGCACATTTGTAGTTACATCCTCATATACAATGAGAAGTTGGTTAGTTAATGTTTTTTCCCCTGTGCCTAGAGTATTGTTAGTGCTTAATACATATAGTATACTTTCAGTATTCAATGTCTATTAGGAAAAAAAATGAGTACTTTCTTCAACTATAGAAATTCTTAATTTAGAAGAGTCCTTTTTCGTTCATCTCAAGAAATGAAGCTGTAACCCTCTCAAGGCTCCTCACATAGCTCCAGCACCCTGGACTGTTTGTGGATTAGAAACCTGGGGTGTCCTGAATTAGAGACTGACTTCGCTGTTTCATTCTATAGGTGAAACACAGAGATCTGATCAGATTTGTGAAAGTTCATTCTGTATGGAAAAGGACAGGAATATTTAGTCCTCGGTCGGCTTTGTTTGGAATGTTGATGCCTCAAGTTCCAGGTGGGAAGAGTGTTGAAGTTAATGGGTTCTGCAGCACAGCAGTGGCAGGTGAAAGGCCTGAGTGAACAGGATTATGAAAAGAACAGCTCAAAAATCAGGCTTGACGTCAGTTGTGTTTGATGGGAGCTACGGTTGAGGGAGGTTCTCTGAAAAACATGTTTTATAAGGAGGTGAGAGAACTCAGCCCTTAAAATTGCAGAATCAAGGGCAACAAGACTATTAGGAAGTAGAGGATGACGGACACCTTCTAAGAAAGAGGAAAAGTTCAGGATGATAAGAATCAAAGTGTTAGGACGTTGAGAAAACTGATTTTGCAAGTGCATTGTTCTGCCCCCTTTGGTGACCTCATCAAGTACTCTCAACGTTTTCCTTCCCCTGACCTTCTCAGCTGTATTTTTTTCTATAAAAACACAGTCATCTTGTGCCCGATGGACTGGAATTGGTCTTCTCCCCCATCAGACACTTGGGTCAGGAAGCCACAATAAAATCCATTTTTTTTTTTTAAGATGAAAACTACCTTAGCTCTCTCATGAAAAGTTGGAAACTAATTTAATGGGGATCGTTCTCTCTTGTGTTTCATGGATCATTTTTCCAGGCAGGAGTTGGTGGGGTTTTTTGTGTGGGGGAGGGAGTGGGTATTCCGGCCCATCAGTCCCCTTGAGGAAGGATAGGGACAGTCATATGGTACTACCTGACAGGACTGTGTGAGTTGTGAGGACCCAGTCGCTGGAAAGGATGTTAGAGGTGAGAATTCATTTTCAGAGATGTAGAGGCAGTGCTTTTACTAAATACTCTTTTCAGAGAACAGGGAATTAGAGAACATGAGCCAGAACTGGTTTGTATTAATGTACTTGTTTATATGTCTCCCTTTCATTTTTATAAAATGAGATATTAAAACAGTTTTTCTTTTTTTCTTTCATTTTTTTAAGATTTTATTTATTTCTTTGTCAGAGAAAGAGAGGGAGAGTGCACAAACAGGGGGAGCTGCAGGCAGAGGGAGAAGCATGCTCCCTGCTGAGCAAAGAGCCTGATGTGGGACTCGATCTCAGGACCCTGGGATCATGACCTGAGCTGAAGGCAGATGCTTAACCGACTGAGCCACCCAGGTGTTTCATAGTTTTTTTTTGTTTGTTTGTTTTTCTTTTTAAAGAATTTCACAAGTAGGAACTTAAAAAGGCTGTGTTCCAATGTTCTCTTCATCACAGCACTGAGAGAGGAAAAAGAAGAGCTGAGACTTGCTGGGCTCAGTATTGTGTTCGATTTCTCATAGATGCCATTTTCTACTTTATTTTGTTTTCAGTGAGAATTATAATAATAAACCTGGCAGGCAGTTGAAGTTTTAATTATTTGATAATGATAATTGATGGGCTGAATGATTAATGAAGGTTAAACTTATCATTTTTGCGGCCCACAAACTACGCATTATCATCCCTGTTTGTGCTGCCCTCAACGGCCATGAATAATAATGGTTGCGAGTATCCTTGTGGTGTAATCAATAACAGCAGTGTCTACAGCTTTAACCTAATTTTTTAAACTTACTCTATGCTTATTTAAATGAAACTAAACAACTGAAGAAAAAGAGGCATATTTGCTTATTTCTGGAATTGATTTAATTATTTATTTCCCATAAATGTATATAATTATTTTTTATTTAGTATTAATTTAGGTTAACAGATAAGATAGATTTTACAGTGAATTTAGTTTCATGAATATAAATTTTGAATCTATTTTGAGGAAGATAAGTCTAGACTAGATTAAAATAGAATCTCCATCAGAGTAGGGATTGTTTCCAAAATATCCTTAGTGTCTAGCATTTGGCAACCAAATACTAGGTACTCAAGAAGTATTTGTTGAATGACTTCCTGTGATTCCCAGATACTTACCTGTAATGACATTGTATATGCTTCCTAATTCATCAGCATCCCATTAAAAATTGATAATTTGGGGGGCACCTGGGTGGCTCAGTCAGTTAAGCATCGAACTCTTGATTTTGGCTCAGGTCGTGATCTCAGGATTATGAGTTTGGGCCTAGTGTGGAGCCTACTTAGAAAAAATTTTTTTAAAAATAATTGAAAATTCTTTTATTACTATGTATTATTGCTGTTTACTGTTCAGAAAACAAATTTCAGTAATGAATAATCTTGAATTAAACAGAAAAATAGATGAATTATGAATAAATGTAATTAATATCATCTTTCAAAGCATGAGGTCTCTGGAGGAAGAAAAAGCAAAATTAAAAGGCCCTTGTGGTGAGAAGATTAAATAGATATTCTTTATTGTTAGGCATAAATCATAGATGATAATCAGCATAGAAATGATGAATTCAGTAGCTGTTATTTAGTACATTGTACTGGGTGGTTGCATAATAGTGATGTTTTGAATTTTCATGTCCCTTTTCACTGTCAGAGTGGTTTCCAGTGTCTCATGGGACCACAGCAGTCCTATGATGGAGGAAGCGAAGTGGTATTCTCACTGGAATGTGAACAAATGAAGGCACAGAGGGTTAAGTAAATTGCGCCAGCCTTTTGCTAGTTGGTGACAGATGAATATAAATGCTTTTTTTCCATATCTGATTCTTCACACCTGCATATTTCAACCTTTCCGGATTTGCAGTAGCAGAAATTGAGGTCAGAGTAGAGGCATAAAGCTGAGAACAAGGACACTGACTTTAGCACATGACCTCTTGGTTACAATTTAGACTTGAAGAGGATGGATTTTCAACATCAGTCTTTCTCTGGGTACTTAGGGAAAATATTGTGAAATCCCACACTGAGCCCATTGTTACTTAGTGTGTGACCTTATGCAAATCAGGTTTTTCTGTTCTTATGGCAGAACTTTGGAGTCTGCTTAACTTTAATTCAATTCAGATACTCTAGGATTTTGAGGTTGTTGAAGAAAAATTGTATTTATTTTAGAAATGATTAATTGTTCAAATGAAACCTAGTCAACTGACATTTACAGCAGTTAAAACAACTACTTACAATAACTGTCTATCATCCTGCTTTTGTTAAAAGGGTCCTATGTCATACTCTAAAGAAATCTGAATGAAAAGAGTGTCATGCCTAAGATTGTAGAAACTTCTATAATCCAACTAAAAATCAGAGGCCAAGAGAGCAGTGTTGCAGTAGAAAGTGGGGGAAAAAAAAAAGAGAGAAGAAAAAGGAAGTGGCGTCAGCTAAGATGGAATATACTAGAAAAGGGAAAGCTGGTCATCACTGGTGACTGCCTAAAGAAGTGGGCAGTGCCGTGCTGACATAATCTCATGGAGTAAATTTTGTTTAGCAAGAACATGTGGCTCTTCTCCTCCTTTGACATGTGGCTTGAGAGCTGGCTTCCAGGGTGCAAAAAAGATTTGAGGAATAGCAAATGATTAAAATACAAAAAGGTTCAGACTCCTCAGTTTCCCGGTGTCATTAAAGGCCCTATACCGATTTGACTAGCTTTGAGCACATAATTATTCTAAGGAGATATAAAATCGTCAGGCCTGTGGCAAAATTCTTATTGCCCCAGACCCTGGAATTGTATTATTAATAACAATACAGTGAGTGCTTTATGTCAGGCACACTGCTGAGTGCTTCATGTGGAATAGCTCATTGAAACCCATAGCAATTCTTTGAAATAGATGCTATTACTATCTTCCTTTCATAGACGAGGATATTGAGACTTATGGAAGTTAGCAGCTTGCTAAAATATTCCATGAACGTGTGTTTTAGGACACACGTTCCCCACTGAAGGTGGGGAATGGTTATTGCTCAACATGTACAATAATGAATACTGTTCAACAATTCAAGACGGGAAATGGAGAATGATGTCAAATATAATAATGGATTCATTTGAAATTGCTTGCACTTTTGCATCGATTATAGTAATTGCCTAAGTTGAATTTTCTTGGGGCACTTGCTTTGGAATCAGACCTAAATTTGAATATCAGTTTTGCCACTTGTTAATGGGTACCCTCCTAATTGGATTATTTAAATGTACTGTGCCTCATTTTCCTCCTCTGGTAAATGGGCATAATATCATTCTCCTTCACAGGTCTGTTATAAACATGTCGCTCTGAAATATTTGCAAATTCACCTACTTTATAAAGTTTATTTGTGACCCCCCCACATCAGTACAAATAATACTTTAACAGTCATTTGCTGACATATACAGAGCTTTAAAATTTAAATTCAAATTTAAAAATTAAAATTAAAATTCAAAAATTTGTGTCACCCGATCATATGGTCTCCGCTGAGGTCAAACAATTCTGCCAAACAAAGTCACTTTCTGCCTTATTTCTCATAGTGTCAACAGGTGTCCTCTTCACAATCTAATGCCACTTTTTTCTGCATTTTTATACTTTTTTTTGGGTGATTTTGCTCTCTAAAATTAGGCTCCCAAATGTGCTGCAGTACTAGTTAGTGTTTGTAAGCGCAAGAAGCCTGTGCTGTGCCTCATGGAGAAAATACGTGGGTTCAATAAGCTTAGTTCAAGGATGAATTGTAGTGCTGTTGGCCGTAAGTTCAATGTTAATGAATCAACAATGTATATTAAATAAGATGTTTTTCAACTGAAACACACATAAAACAAGGTTATGTATTGATCTGTTGCTGAAGATACTGTGACCACAGTCTCACAGAAGCCTAATCCTGGATTTTACCATGAATAAAAAGAATTGACTGTGTAATAAATACTCAAAACATTCACTGTCAGCTTTATCTTTCAGCTTTCCTTCTGGTCTAGAGAAGGAAGCATCTCTGAAAGAGTTGAGGCTATTCTCAGTGATTTTAATGGGACAATGAACACTCTGAAATAACACAACACAATCTTCTTAGCTTCCAGAGTCCCTTTTAACACCTTACAAAATATTACTCCTTATTAATTAAAAGTTCAGTTTAGGACACTAGACGAAACTATCTTCTAACTAAACTAAACATAAAATTGTGTTATCAGAAAGTAAATATTTTCAGCCCAGCAGGTGATACAATCCTTGCTGCAACTATTCAGCTCTGCTACTGTGGTACAAAAGCAGCTATAGACAATATGTAAATGAATGATCGTGACTGTGTTTCAGTAAAACTTTATTTACAAAAACAGGCAGGCTGGATTTGGCCTGTGAGCTGCAGTTTGCTGGCCCTTGATTCAGTGTAATGTTGGTGCTTGGTTTATTATAGTATGTATCAGTTTACTAGAAGCCCTATAAACGATAGAAGGTGAAATACAATTTGTTTCCATTACTGTGTTTCTCTGCTGGTAGTGCTGGTAGTGATAATAATAGCTTATAGTGAGTGTTTATTAAATGCCAGGCACTGTGCCAAGCACTTTATACTATGTTTTATTTCATTAGTATAACCATATGAAGCAGTACTGTGATCATTATCTCATTTTTCAGAGAGAAACTGAGGACCCCAGAGAGTGAAGTAACTCACTTAAGGTCACAAGAAGTAGTACCACCTGGTCCCAGGATGTTTTTTTTTTTTTAAAGATTTTATTTATTTATTTATTTGACAGAGATAGACAGCCAGCAAGAGAGGGAACACAAGCAGGGGGAGTGGGAGAGGAAGAAGCAGGCTCCCAGCAGAGGAGCCTGATGTGGGGCTCGATCCCAGAACGCCGGGATCATGCCCTGAGCCGAAGGCAGACGCTTAACCGCTGTGCCACCCAGGAGCCCCCCCAGGATGTTTTTGACCTTCTAACCAGGATGCACTATTTTTTGCCTAACCTTTTCTTATTTTCTGATGTTTATCTAATTGTGGGATGTTGTTTTGAGAGTTAGAATTTCGTCGTACAGCATTGTAAGCTTTTCTGAAGAAAAACATGGTAATTTTTCAGTGGATAAATAAGTAGGCAGCTGTGGGTTTTAGCTCTCATTCTTTGGTTTTTCAAAATTAACTTGTTTGTATTTCTCTCTAAGTTTCCAAATGTATTATAAAAGAAGAATGTATCTAAATGTGAGGCTTTGCTCCTTCACTCTCTGCTGGGAGACTTGTTTTTCTTTATGCAATAATTGGGAGGTTTTATTTTGTTCTTGTTTCTTTAATATCCTGATTAAATGATTAGAAATCCCTTTGCTCTGTTTGAGTCACTAATAGCACTTTGAACACAGACCCACCCACTTGGGGGCCATAGATTTGCGTTTGTTGAATGACTAATAACTTAGCAGCAAAGCTCCTTCTTTTCTGTAACTGTGTCAACTGTTCTTCACAATGCCCAGGCCTGCTGTCTCTGGTTTTAGTTAGTTCTCAGAATCAGCGCAGTGCTTGACATCAGTAATAAGATGTAGGTAGTAGAAATGACTAGGTCGGAGTCATGAATGTTGAAAAAGTAGAGATTCTGATTTGGCTCTTGCATGAGAAACACTCCTATTACCCCTTTATATTTAGTTTCCACTCACTGGACCAACCTTTTATTGGACTTAGTATTTGCCAGATAGAATTAGGAATCCAAAAATAATGATCCTTGTTTTCTGGAAGCTCAAAGTCTCACATCAACTGATACATATATACATCACCTTATGTGTGTGTGTGTGCGCACACACGTGCGTGGTGTGTGTGCATGCACGCTCGCACACGTGTGTGCCTGCACGTGCACTTTAATGCAGGTGCTATAAGAAGAGTATGGTAGGAGCACAGAAGGAGACACACCTGACCAGCTGACTGGCTGGTGGGAGCAGGGAGGTCTTATGAAGAGGGTCATATTGGGGTTAAGAATGGGAATTTTGCAAGTAGAACAGATGGATTCGTTAGCATCTCTGGAGAACGAACACAGCAGAGAGAGAGGGGATGACCTATTTTGGGAATTATAGGAATCTTGTTAGGGTTGGAAGAGGATGGGGCAAGGGATGAGCCTGGGAAAATAGGTTGGGACTAGATTATGAAGCATGTGTGGTAATAAGAACAACTTTAGAAAGCTTTAATTAAGGTGTGGCATGACCAGAGCATTATAAAAATAATTCTGGTGACAAAATTGATGGAGGAACACAGTGACTAGTGAGTTCTGCATTCTTCTGCCTTCCAGCTTTCTCCTGTGCTTCCGGAGAGTATCTAGAAATGAAGAACCAGGTATGCAGTAAGTGTGGTGAAGGTACCTATTCCTTGGGCAGTGGCATCAAATTTGATGAATGGGACGAATTGCCAGCTGGATTTTCCAACGTTGCAACATTCATGGACACTGTGGTCGGCCCTTCTGACAGCAGGCCAGATGGCTGTAACAAGTAAGAATCCAAAGGAGTCTCTGGATCTTGACTGAGTACTTGGGAAGCATGTAGTTGCTCTTTTCCAGAAAGATGTGGGGGTAATCTTGGTACTGACTGGGATTATAGATAAGCTAATTGCAAAGAGTCATTTTTTTTTGGGGGGGGATGATCCTACAGGTAACGTAGCTCAATTTTCATGAGGTTAAAATAATTGCTCTTAGGCCATGATGAATACCGTATGCAAAAATGCAGTAAAGCTATTAATAGAAAAACAAATCAGTTTTCTAATAATATAACATTCAAGACAGTGGTATTTCTACAAACCTTTCTCTAATTTCGGATGGGTAATTTTAGATTGATTTTTCTTCTCTGAAAGGAAGAACGTGTAATCTTCATTTAGATACTCTGTTACCTCCTATAAGAAAGAGTAGGTTAAATACATAAAGTGGAAAGTTCCTTTGCTTAATTCCTACCTTTTAAAATTTTTTTTTTAGAATTGAAGTATAGTTGACATGTAATATAGTAGTTTTAGGTGTACAACATAGTGATTATATATATATGATGAAATGTTCACCATGGTAACTGTAGTTACCCCGTTACCGTGAGTAGTTATTACAATATTATTGACTTTATTACCTGTGTTGTAATTTCTTCCTTTCTTTAGGGGATTATTAGCTTTGCCTGTGACAAAGTAGAATGTTAAATTGTTTTGAAAAGACACAAAATCTTTATCTTTGGGCTGTAATCCTTCCTGTTCTCTTGTATTGACTATGTAACGTTTCCTTCCATATGGCTATGCATGGGAAAATTACACTTCAGGCTTCCGGCTACCTTCCGACAAGAATGGCTTCTCAGGAACTCAACATTTTTACCATGAGCTAAGGATGCTGGGGAATTATTTAGCTGTGCTGAAAGATGTGTTCTCTCCTTCCTACCTTCCCTTAATCCTTTCCAGTGCTCTCTCTTTCTCCCTCTGCCAAGTGACATTTTTACTCTCCTGGTAATCATTTCAATGTATAGGGTTGTGACATTAGATATCATTAACAGTATTATTCCCCTAAATACATAAACACACACACATATGTATATATATATCTTTGTATATATGCACACATATATACACATATATGTATATATACATGTACATACATATGTGCTTAGGTATATGTGTATATATTTTTAAAATGTAATTTAATTTTTTTAAACAAAGTTGCTCCTTAGAGGGAGGGTACTAGTAGGATGTTACGGTATCTCAGATCTTTGTTTTGGTGGACGGGAGATACTGACATAGCTGCTGCTTCTACTTAGAATATGTAGTTTATTCATTAAACAAATTTAATGATAAGTACAACTTTTTCAATGTACTCTCTCATCTAATTTTCTTAATGTGAGTATCAGTTTGACATTGCTGTGATCATCTCCCTTTTTCCATTCATCCAATCTTGTTTTAATTCTTGGTTGAGTTATAGAGTTTTCCAAACTGGTTGTATCATTGTAGACTCCAGTGATACATTTGAATTCTAGTCATGCTCCATATTTACCCAACATTTGTTTTGTCAAGTCTTGTTTTATTTTAACTATTTCTGTGTGTGTGTGTGTGAAATGATACCTCTTGTAGTTTTAATCTGCATTTCCCATGAGCACGTTTCATATATTCATTGTCCATATGTTTAATTTTGTGTGTGTGTGAGATATCAACATGTTTTACCCATTTTCTATTTTTGGGGTTCATTTTATTATTGAGCTGTATGAGTTCTTTGTGTATTCTGGACATGAGTTCTTGTCATATATATATTCACGTAATAGTTAACATAATATTTGCATACATGCATATGCAAATACATATACATACAGGTATATGTAATATTTCCTTTGTGGCATTTGCCTTTTCATTTTCTTAATGGTGTCTTTTGATAAACAAAAATTTAAAATTTGAAAAAGTACAATTTATCAAATTTTTTTCTTTCATGGTTAATTTTTTTTTATATCTTAAGATATCTTTGCTAATCTTGATTGCAAAGGCTACAAATTTCAATAGGCAGTCTGAGAGCATTTCATAGAGTTATTATTGTACTTTTACTTAAGATGTAAAACTTACAATAATAGTTACAGTTATACCCTCATCTCTGTGCTATTGTCATATATTATATTTAGAAACATGTTCTAAAGCCTATCATACAGTGAAATGTATGTTAAATAACCAGTTGTTTTTAAAAGAACTTCAGAGATGAAAAAATATGGCTTTATATGTTTGTCTACATAGTCATATTATTGGTGCTCCTTCTTCCTTTATATAGATCTGAATGTTTAGGATTATTTTTTTCAACCCATGAAATTTTCTTTATCCTTGCTTACAATGCAAGTGTGCTGCTCACAAATTCTTTTAGTTTTTGTTTACTTAAAAATACCTTTATTTTTGCCTCCATTTTGAAGAATATTTTCTTGGACATCAGACTCTGAACTTTTCTCTTTCTGTGCTGTAAAGATGTCCCACTACCTTCTGAACTCTCCCTATTTGTGATGAAAAGTTAGCTGTGTTTTTTATGATTAATTCCCTTCTATGTAATGTGTCTTTTGTCCTCTGCTTATTTATAAAATGTTCTCTGTATTTTTGCGGTTCAACAGTTTGACTATGACATGCCTGGCATTGGTTTTCATGTATTTACCTCAAGTTTAGTGAGCTGCTTGGATTTGTAGGTTGATACTGTCACTAGATTTGGAATTATTTTAGCCATTATTTCACCAATAATGTTTCTCTGGCTTTTTCTCTCCATCTTTCCTTCTTTTACTCTAATCACATGTACGTTAGACCATTTGATATCGTCTAAAAGTCACTGAGGCTCTTTTTTTCCCAATTTTTTTCTCTCATATTTCAGATTACATAAATTTTATTGCTCTAACACCAACTTTTTTTTTTTCAGTCTCAAACTTGCTCTTAAGCCCATCTGTTGAATTTTAAATTTTACATGTTGTGATTTTTCAGTTCTAGAATTTCCATCTAGTTTATTTTATGGCTCTTATTTCCCTTAAAATACTCGAGATTCTCCACCCCTTCACTCACTGTATGAATACATCTTTTATTTATAGTTGACTATATTTGTAAGAACTGTCTTAAATACTTGTCTTTTTTTTTTTTTACTGTCTTTTTTCTCAAGGGTCATATTTTTCCACTTATTTCATGTCTAGTAAATTTTTATTGTTATCTTGGGCATTGTGGATGTTAAGATGTAGGGAATATGGATTATTTTTTTCTTCGTTTTAAGGATGCTTAATTTTGTTCTGGCAGGTGGTTTATGTGCTGAAAGAGCACCTTGATGTCATCAGGACTGGTTTTATTATTTTTTTAGGGTGACTCTGTATTGGTTTCACTCTTGGTTCTAGGTCACAGCTTTTGTTAGTGCAGGAGTTGGCAAACTATGACCTGTGAGCCCTTTGTTTTTGTAAAACAAGTTATATTGGAAGACAGCTGCTCTCATTTATTTATGCCTTGTCTGGGGCTGCTTTTCAATTACAATGGCAGAGTTAAGTATTGCAGGAAGGAACAGATGGTCCACAAAGCCAAAAAAATTTTTTCTCTGGCCCTTTATGAAAAAGTTTGCTGATACCTGGTCTAGGGCAAGACCCTTATTCCCAAAGTGGCAATTCTGGGGTGTCAGATGAATGCCCAGTGTGGTTATCAAGTTTTCTTCTCACTGACTGGCTGGAAGCTCCTGTGACTCCCACTAGAGTGATCTCTCTGATTATGTCACAGCTTTGCAGTGGCTGTTCTCTGCCATGTCTGTCTGTATACTCCAGCCTCAAGCCCAGGACCAACAGAGAAACTCCATATGGGCTTCTGGAACCCTGTTTTCTCTGATTCTCAGGCCTATAAATTCTAGCTGCTATAGCTGCCCTAAATACACATCTCTGCTCCTCAGCTCAGTGAGACCACTCTGCTCTGCTTGGGTGCCACAATCTGGAAAGTGTCCTGAAGAGTGAGGTCAGAGTCAATGTGGGCATTGCCCCATGTATTTTGCTGCTGTCAACAGTCTCAGTCTTGTATTGCCTATTGTCAGTGCCTGAATATGGCTCATGTATTTTCCTTAGTTTAACAGTTTGTTAAAGAGAAAGAGCAAATCCACTATCAGTTACTGAGTCAGGTTGGGATGTGGAAATCTCAGTCTTCAGATTTCTTTTAGAAAAAAGAAAAGAATTTGCCAAGATCTCACTCTTGTCATCCATACAAACAGTTACATCCGAGGAGAAGGATGTTAAGTTGTGCTTTCATACAGTTTGGTTAGAAATTTTTTTTGGCCAAAGAGTCAACATGTGACTCATTATTGGTTTAGCTAAGAATTATGGTTAGATTTACAACTCAAATTTTGTTCACTAGTGTTCTTAATTTTTCATTTTTTTTAGATAAAAATTCCAATTAGACTCTTGCCCCTCCTATATACCCTGAAACTGTGATCTGTGTTTTATTTAGGTTTACTTTAAATGGGTTTTTACTAGGACCATTCCTTCATTCATATCAAGGAACTCCTCATCTCCCTGCCAGGTGTATATGTATAAAAATAAAACTTCAGATGTTGCTTGAGAGAATAATTCCACCTCAGACTATTGCAATTAGTGGTCATTTATTTAGTGACCAAATTTTTGATGAAAAATAGAAGTTTCTTAGCAAATGGATCACATAACCTTACCAAGATTTAGGATGCCCTTTGACATAAGAAATGAACCTTTTCCCAGTAATGTGTTGTTTGACTTCTAGAAAAGCTTTAGATTTCTCTGGTGTGCTTTGCTGATTCGAAGCTTAGTTATGTAACTTGTGAACAGAAGAGGGTTACGAATGCTAATGTAGAAATGCCTCTTGGTTTTGTTTCCACAGCTCTTCTTGGGTCCCTCGTGGAAATTACATAGAGTCCAATCGTGATGACTGCACAGTATCTTTGATCTATGCTGTGCACCTCAAGAAGTCGGGTTATGTCTTCTTTGAGTACCAGTATGTCGACAACAACATCTTCTTTGAGTTCTTCGTAAGGCCTTCTTTGTTCTAGAATTTACTTTTTGAGAGAAATTCATGTAAAATTTCTCTTAATCAGTTGTTGCTCTTCCATGGTATGCCTCCTCAGTTTTTTCTGTCAACGGAACCATTTGATATAAAAGAAAACTTTTTTCTTTAATATATTATTTTCTGCTTAACACTGTTTATTTACCTCTGTGCTCTCACCTTGTTGAAGAACATTGGACTTGTTTTACTTTTGGTTATGATCATTAGATGACCATTTGATTTAGACTTTTTGTGTGAAAAGGACTTTCACCCAACATTCATTTTAATTTTCTTTATAGCTACAGATGCTACTTTATTCAAAATATGATTCACCAATTTTAGTTTTTGTTTTTTCCTCTTTGCAGTTTCAAGTATTTGATTGATTTAAGTATAAGCATGGGCAATATTTCAAAAGTAGAAGTGGCTATGTGTTTCTGATTCTGTTGATTTTGTACAGACTAAAGGAATCAGTGGATGAGATAGTTGATTTCTTTGGTAAGAGATGAAATAGCTTTACAGAATATAGGATAAAATAGAAGTCTTACAGAATAGGCTGAAGAGGCGGTGGGGGGATGGGGTAACTGGGTGATGGGCATTAAGGGGGTTACATGATGGGATGAGTACTGGATGTTATATGTAACTGATGAATTACTGAACTCTACCTCTGAAACTCATAATACGTTATATGTTAATGAATTGAATTTAAATTTAAAAAAAGGAATAGTCTGTTACTACTAAAATTATTTAAATATATAATATAGGGGCACCGTCCTGGCTCTGTCGGAAGAGCACATGACTCTTGATCTTAGGATTGTGAGTTTGAGCTCCAAGTTAGGTGTAGAGATTGCTTAAATAAACAAGTAAACTTAAAAAAAATTAATATAAACTATATCTAAGCTAGCAAATATTTGTTGTAGCTGTCTCTCAAATGCTTGAGAAAATGTTTTCAGATTGACTTCTTAAAAAAATATGTTTTGTACAGGTAACTGGGGAAAATTACCTCGTAAAATGTTTCTTTGGTCCAGATTTCAGGAGCCCAGGACTAATAATTCTAAAGCAAATTTATTTTGCTCCTGATAATGGAAATTGGTAAGTCAGAAGTTTGATAGGAAGAGATACTTGCCATGAAAGTATGAGCCTTGGATTTGAAGTCAAGAGATTCTGGCTCATGCCCCAACTGTGTGGCTGGTTGTGTGTTTTGGGCAATTGAGCTAATTTTCCGGCCCTCAGCATTCCCTTTTGCAAAGTGGATTGTGTAACCAAACCTTTAAGGATCCTCCTTGTCCTAACATCCTTTGAGGAATTTAAGATGTTAAGTAATGTTCAAACAGATTTGCTTTTCAAGCTACATCTGTTTGCAGAACACTTCTCAAAGTAAATGATTCCCTATTCCGTTGGACATTTTTGCAATATTACTCAAACTAGTGTAAAGTCAAGCAAGGTAATTATAAAACTGTTAGAATAAGCATTTAGTTGTGCATTGTTGAGTAAGTCCTTTGAGAGTTTTCGGTGAAGGTACTCCTAAGGCATCAAGTTTCATTACTTGCTTTGAATGGTGCCTTTGTTCTGGTTACAAATTCAAAAGAGGTGAATTCCTTCTTTTATTGATGTTTCAGCTTTATAGGTTGCAATCTATTGACTCAGAGGGTCAACACTTCAGTCATCAGGCTTACTGTTAATGGAAAGGAAATGTCTGAAGACTGCAAGATACGTTGTACCTACGGACATCACATAATTTAAAGCAGTCAAGTATTTAATTTTAGAACTATGGGAATTTCATTCAGCTCCTCCACTCTTCTTTTTAAGTGATGAAGCTGAAACCTAGAGAGAATAAAGTATTGGACCAAGGTCATACCTTTACTACTTACTTTTAGAATGAAGAACAGAAGTGTCAGACCCCAGAATGCCATTAGAATATCCTGAGAACACATGATGTTTGATTTCAGCTGGGGGAAAAAAAAAAGAAAAAGCTTTCAGCTTGTCCACACATGGACCACCAAAGGTATATTTAGGGTCCATATCTGCTTAAAAATGGCTTAACACTTGCATTAGAATGGTCATTATGCTTATTGTATAAATATGATACTTAAATTCAGTTAAAACAAATATCCTCAGTGGCTGATATTCTCTGGTATTTTTGGATGTTAAAAGGATCTGTTTTCTAGTTAATAAGTTTTTAGGAAATATATATTATGGAGAACATTTTAATGTTGTTGGTAAAGTGGCCAGGAGGATGAATGAAGTGGCCAAGATGTAGAAAAGAGAGAAATAGCCATTTTGGCCAAAGTAGGGGTGACGAGTTCTTATTTCAACACTACTCTATTGCTGACTTGTGGGCAGTACTGCAAAATGGCCTAGCTTTTCGATGTCTGTGTATTCTTCACAGGCCTGGAAAAGTTGCGTGCAAACCCTTAAGCATTTTGCAAGAATTGTGTGGAGAGCACAAAGTCTTAGGTGCTAAAGATAGTAGCTGTGGCCATTTGAACTGGTACCGCGTATGGTTAACATTTCCCCCAAATCAAAATTTAGGGCTGTAGCTTTGACTGTAGCTACTTACCTACATGTTTGGAATGAGTCCTGGGGAATTGAAAACCAAGCAGATGTCATTTATTTATTCATTTAAAACCTTACTTCCCTAAATCTTGTAAAAATATACTTTATTTTTATACTATTGGGCCTGGATGGTGAGTGAAAGCTTTTAAAACTTTTGGTAAGTTTTTCGTAATGACTTTTTCTCCTTTCTGTGAATTTTCAGAGTTAACTGCTCTCATCCTCTCTCCCTCCCTCCTCTCTGCTTCTTAATCCTTTTGTTACAATAATGAGGATGCCTTACTTAGAATCCCTTGTATACAGTGGTCACTTAGGCTCCAGAGATCTTGGTATGTTTACTTGCTGAGAATTACTCATGGTCATTACTTAGTAATGCAGCCTGTCCTGTGCTGAGTAATCAAAGCCATCATTCAAGAAACTTTACTGGGGCCCTTGTGTTTAATCCACAGATTCAAAATGATCAGTGCCAGGAGATGGACACCACTGCAGACAAGTGGGTAAAACTCACAGACAATGGAGAATGGGGCTCTCATTCTGTAAGTCTCTGTTTGTTTGTCTTCTCTCCCACTAACCCCCTTCTGCTCCTTCCTGTTCCCAACCTTATAAAAGAGTTTATGAAAAAAAATTTTTTTCATTAATTTAGACAGTTTCCAGTTAGGGAAGAAACTGCCCCAAAGTTTCATGGACACAGGTTCTTTGTAGGTATTTGTTCATACCTTTCTCTTTCTCTTTAGGTTTCTTTCCCTTCGCGTTCCCATTATACTCCAACTTCCCTCCTTTTCAAAGGGGCATTGACGAGAAAATAAGGCTATTCAAAACTAACACACAGAACCTCGGGGTATGTAAGCTTACATATGTGCCTGTCACATGGGCAAGAATCAGTGGCTGCTGGCACTGGAAGGATCCTTTGATCCAACTTTCTCTGCAAACTCCCCAACAAGTGACTTTCCAGCTTGTCTTGTTGGGGGCTGTATTGACTCCACTGTTGGACGGCTCTGCATATCACAAAATTCATCCATGGGTTGGAGCCTAACCCTGTCACCTGTTGCTCAAAGTTCTACTGTCTCTGGTCACATTGGGTAAGGTAACTGCCTAGTCTCCACAGGACAGCTCCAAATGCTTGAAAGCAATTATCAGGCAACACAGTGTGTGAATCTGCTTTTATTTGAGGCACTGTCCACTTGGAATGAGGCATGGATTTCAAATCTAACTCTGGCTAACAGTAGTTGTGTTTCTGTAGGCAGTTGGCTTAATCTCTTTTATTTTTGGCTTAATCATCTCTTTGCATCTGATTTTTCATGTAAGAAATGGNAGTGTGTGAATCTGCTTTTATTTGAGGCACTGTCCACTTGGAATGAGGCATGGATTTCAAATCTAACTCTGGCTAACAGTAGTTGTGTTTCTGTAGGCAGTTGGCTTAATCTCTTTTATTTTTGGCTTAATCATCTCTTTGCATCTGATTTTTCATGTAAGAAATGGAAGCGATCTTGCAGGATTAAATGATAGGGTATATGGGAATGACCTAGTGTGGGGCCTGCAGTGTAGACTGAGCTCTATGTCAGTAAGTGACCATCCACCCCCACATTTGAGTTGCAGCAGGTGCCTCATCCTTGAGTGATTAATACAATGCACCCTTTTGGACTGTTTCCCCCCCCCCCCCAATCTGTATGCCAGGAAGTGATACTATAACCATTTAAGATCCATTCACCTAAGCATTCATTAGCTGGGCTTTGAAGGTACAAGTAACCCTTGGCAACAAATATACTTTCTTCACTTAACACAGGGGAAAGTACTTAGTGCACTACTTTTCTGAATCTCTGGTGGGGTGAAGTACTTCAGTATGCTTTAATTTCATACAGCTTGAATTTGGCCAGCCAGAGACCACATAGAAGAATAGGAGTGGCAAATGAGAAAGCAAGGAACTCTTAAATTAGTTCATTGGCTTTGACAGAAACAGCATGAGATTTATGGGAAATGTAGTTTGATAGGTAAATAGAACCATGTGCTGGTGGCAAAGGAAGCAAATATTAGATGTAATATCTTTTATATTCTGTAGTCATTTAAATCATGTTATTTTATAAGAGTCCTATTTTTTCTCTGGTTGCTGTTGCAGTATTGTTTATTAAGCAATTTTAGAAGGAAGCAAACTCATTCTGTTGCCTTTTTGTTTTCAGAGCCCAGAGATGTACTTATGAATAGTGGCAGTCAGCAAATATGTAATTGGGCTGAGTGACTTTTCACTGTCTGGAGTGAACTCCTTTTAAATATAAACCAAGACTTCATACACATGGTTTAAAAATCATTTTATCTTTTTGTTCAGGCTTAAAGAATTTTCTTTTCCTTCTTTATTGATATATTTTTTGGATTGAAAAACTTTTTTTTTTTTTAGAAAATATGACTACAGCAGAGCTTAGATATGAACTAACAGTAGACTTAAATTTGTAGCTTCCTAATTAACGGTGTTTCATGATAATGCCTTGATGGTTGATGGCTGAAGTAGCATGGTTTCTCTGACACAAGTGCCTTGTGTTTCTCTTCACAGGTGATGTTGAAATCAGGCACCAACATATTGTACTGGAGAACCACTGGCATCCTTATGGGTTCTAAGGCAATCAAGCCAGTTTTGGTAAAAAATATCACAATTGAAGGTATTTCACAGCAATTTTTTTAGTAGTCACATATTAGAGTTAGTTAAAATATTGATTAAATTGTTGGTTTGGATGGCTCAGGGGTTTATGGGGCAGGAATTAATACGTTAGNTAAATTGTTGGTTTGGATGGCTCAGGGGTTTATGGGGCAGGAATTACTACGTTAGGCATCATACGTATCTAGGATCCTGGGTTTATTTTTGGCAAGTTGACTGGCATTTTTTGTACCCTTAAACTAAAGTAATTTAATCTGTGTGAAAAAAATAAGCATGATAACAATTTTCGGTGTCTCTCATAAAATAAAAAAGGATCCTTGTTAATAAGAAGCTATTGNGGCATCATACGTATCTAGGATCCTGGGTTTATTTTTGGCAAGTTGACTGGCATTTTTTGTACCCTTAAACTAGAGTAATTTAATCTGTGTGAAAAAAATAAGCATGATAATTTTCGGTGTCTCTACATAAAATAAAAAAGGATCCTTGTTAATAAGAAGCTATTCTTCATTCAAGAAATGTCTATTGTGCCAGGCATTGAGCCCGCCCGGGGCACTGTTAAATTCATAGAAATAACAATAAAATAAACTTCTCTGCTTGTCTCTTAAACCTCTTTTGCCTCTTTGAACCAGCTGGGCATTTTCTGGCCCAGGAGAGCAGCCAATAAAACCTGGCATGGTTCGTTCTCAATTAGGGATACTTTTAATTAAACCAGTGATTCTCTTTTATTAATGGCTTATATTTTACTACGTTCTGTACTGGTTCCTGTGACACTAACTCATTAGTTATAGGGACATCTGCTGGCAATGGCTGGAATTACAAGCCAGAAGAAAAGGCCATTCCTACTAGGGTCTGTCAGGTCTGAGTGGAGTTGTCTTTTGCCAACTCAGTTTATAATCCAGTATACCTCTGTCAAATCTCAACCTCTCGTTGAGGTGTTTGCTCTCCTTAGGATGTTTAATTCAGTATCTATCCCAGTTTTTTGCACACAGTAAATACTTCCTTGGTGTTGAATGAATGGGATAAAGATCCTGGCTGCCTACTCCTATTTCTCTCACTTCTTTTTTTTTTTTTGAAGATTTTATTTATTTATTTGACAGAGATAGAGACAGCCAGCGAGAGAGGGAACACAAGCAGGGGGAGTGGGAGAGGAAGAAGCAGGCTCATAGCAGAGGAGCCTGATGTGGGGCTCGATCCCATAATGCAGGGATCACGCCCTGAGCCGAAGGCAGACGCTTAACCGCTGTGCCACCCAGGCGCCCCTATTTCTCTCACTTCTGATAGAGGCAGGAAGAAAGTGCTGATGTGCTTGTTGCTGGTGGGTCCTCCCTCCCATGCTCTGTTTTTCATTACCACACAGGGGTGGCATACACGTCCGAATGCTTTCCGTGCAAGCCAGGCACATTCAGCAACAAACCAGGTTCGTTCAACTGCCAAGTCTGTCCCAGAAACACCTACTCTGAGAAAGGAGCCAAAGAATGCATAAAGTGTGAGGAGCACTCCCAGTTTTCGGGTAGGACTAGGCTTTGCCAGTTTATGCTCTTTGTTCTTCTCTCTCTAAATTTATGTTTGTTGAGAGTGTATAGTCATAAGCCAGAAGTCACACATCCAATGTGGTGGGAAGAGTGTACCAAGAACAGAGTGCTGAGGGGAATCAGTACTGAATGGATAAAATACGACTTCTTCTTACCCCTTTGTGCATGACTTTTCCATTTGTCACTTTTTCTGTTCCACACCCCACAGGGATATATTTCTCCCTGTGCTTTGGATATATTTATACTAATCTAAAAAAAAATCATACCATAATTTTACATGATTTGTTGGTGTAGAGGTGTACTTGGAAAATTTTCATTTGTTGCAAATTTACAGTGTTCAATGATAACGGAAGAAATCTAATGTCTTATTGGAAAAATTGTTTCTTGTGTATCATGGAAACATTCATTGCTCTAGGGTAAATAAAAATGCAGGCCTTTACTTTCCTTAGGCCTAGCTAGTTCTTCCTGAATTCGTCTGGTAAGGTTATTTTAAATTTTTAGTTGTCTGGGTTTTTTTGTTTGTTTTGATTTTTTGCCTTTTTTGAGAGTCACAACGTAAATGACTCATTTCTGAAATGTGTTTTTATGTTGCAGAGGAAGGATCCAGCGAGTGTTTGGAGCGACCTCCCTGTACCACAAAAGACTATTTCCAGATCCATACTCCGTGTGATGAAGAAGGAAAGGTACAGACTGTGTCCAGTCGACTGCACTCCATACTAATCCAAGCCTCTTCCCAATTTGAGCAGACTCTGATTTGTTCCTGAGGGACTTAACTGAGTTGATTTATAACACATGTTTGTAAGTAGGACAGAGGAAATTTAAGAATGTAGACTCTCAATCCTGCTGTCCTGGCTTTGATTTTACACTATTACTTATTAGTGCCGTGAGCCAGTTATTGCCTCTAAGTTTTTTCATCTGTAAAATGGGGCTAATATCACTTCTCACTTCACAAGGCTGCTCTGAGAATGCAAGACATGCCGAGTGCGAGGTTCCCCGCATAGCGTCTGGCACATAGCAAGTGCTCCATAAATGACTGCTATTTTTAACAGTTAATTTTTTCCCAAAGTAATAGGATCAGGAAGAGCACAGCCTTAAAATGCGTACCGTGACTCACCAGATGGAAATATCCTGTAACTTCTCTTTAATTATTTGGTTCCTCAGTCGGTGTGATAAGAGCCGTGCAGCCATAGGCAAATTCAGTTCTGGCAGATTACTGTGTAATTGTGTTTGGAAAATGCAAAGTAATTACCATACAGATGGTACTTTGCAGGAGGGAAAATGCACACGTGAACCCCACAGGTGATGTGGCGTTTTCAGTATTACAGTTAGCCTGCAAGTAGCGTATATCAGTAGGAGAAACTGAGGTTAGAGTGGCTGCCATGGTGCCTGGGTGGCTCAGTCAATGAAGCGTCGGACTCTTGGTTTCGCCTCAGGTCCTGACCTCACGGTTGTGGGATTGAGCCCCGAGCGTCCGGCCCTGTGCTCAGCACAGTTGGCTTCAGATTCTCCCCCGCTCTCTCCCTGCCCCTCTCTGATCACGCTCTTTCTGTCTCTCTCTCTCTCTCTCTCTCAAATGAGTAAATAAAATTAAAAAAAAAACAAAAAAACGTGGCTACAATGCAGCTTTCTCTCCTTGTGCTTACATCTTTCAAATCATGGCATTTCATTTCTTGACCTAGTTTAGAGAATATACATACATGTCAGTATTGCTTTTCTTTTCTTAATTTTGTATTCTTAGCTTCTAATCTGTACTTTTTATATTTATGTGGTTATTAATCTTATCTTTAGTCCATAAATTTGTTTTAGGAATTGACTTTTGAGTACTTAAGACCAAGGTTATTTTCGTATTTGCAGGAGAGCCCTTACTTACTGAGAGTCATTCAGGGGAAGGACAGTTTAAATTAGTGGAAAATTTTAATAATTAGAAGTATATGTAGTATTTTTAATAAGAACAGTAACTCAAACAGCCCTTAAATTAGAAGGAGTTATGAAATAAGATCGCAATGGTCATATAATAGTGGCCAAGGAAGGGTTATTTTCATTTAGAAAATACGTGCAGAAAGCCACTAAGGTGAGTTGAAAGTAATTTGAAATAATGTTTCTTTACCTAAACTTCTTTTAGTTAAACTTGTCTTATTAATGAGTAAGGCAAGTTGAATTTGTTTTATTCTATGTAGTAATCACTAATTCAGCATTACTGAATCTTAAATGAATGACATCTAATATACAAATGGTTCTTGTCTTTGCTATGATGAAAATATTCAAAAGTCCTATTTTTATTATGTCAGTAAGTAGTTTATTATGTCACTGAATATTGTGATAAAATTTAGTTGACCTTGGCCTAAAGGAAGTAAAACCATATATTTAATGTAGAATGTACAGAATGCACACATACCCACACACATCCGTACACACGCATGCACTCACAGACACGTTGTGTTCATGTGTACACACAAATTCCTTTTTTCTGTTGAGTCTGAGTGAACTCTGACCACATTCTCAGTATAGAACACAAAGTACTTGCGCCCGTAAACTCAGTGATTCTTTAAAAAGTGATTTAAGACTTACTTCAAGATAAATGTGTGTAGCTTCAGAAGTAAACAAAATCCAATAAAAGCTTAATTAACTGATATAGTAGAGAAATGTAGATTATAGATGTGAGTTTTAATTTTTTCCTTTTATGGTTTGTTTCAACGTTTTCATTTGTTCCAGTTTCCTCTTTTAAAAAGATATTTTGTTCTTGCTTGGCACAGCCTGGTGATTTGCTGGTGGCTTAGTGATGTTTTCAGGTCCTTCAATGACTGTGGCTTCTTTTGTCCTGTCATACTCTCTTTGATCTTATTTTCTCCTTGCTTGGAGAGCATCCCCGAGGGAAGCAACTGTTGAGGTAGACAGACTTTGAACATAATCATTTATGTGATGCAGGACTGTTACAGGTTCCTGTGTTTATTTTGAAGCTCAGTTATTTGATTGCTTCCCTCCTATAGGGAACATTTTTCAGAAGTATTTTAATTAGTAACTGAAACCAGTCTAATCCTGATTGAGAGACTCTCAGTAATATCATGAAAGGTGCAACATTTCTGCTGACTCATTCCTTGATTCAGTGACTCTTTCCTGAGCACTGGTTATGTTACAGAGAACTGGGTGATGAGGGCAGAACCAGGGAGAGGCAGAAGAAGAAGGCAACTGTCTTCTTGGAGCGTAGAGCACTGGTTGTGAATTTTTCTGTTTGCAGCAGACACACCTGGAGGTTCATGCCCCCGATTTTCTGTTTCAGTAGATCTGGGGCGGGACCTGAGAATTTATATTGCTCAGAAGTTCCCAGGTTAATTCTGATTCTGCTGGTCTAGGATCTCAGTAGTTTGAGAGCGACTGATCTGGATTTCAGAGGAAGAGATGGTCTGTCAAAAGCAAAAAAAAAAAATTATTTCTAACTGTGATTAGTGCTAGAGCAGAGAAGTCTGAGTTTTATGGGGATATGACCCAGCCTGGGAAGGCTTTAGAACTGTATGAAATCTTGGCCAAGGCATGGAAGAGGAGCATTTCTGGAAGAGGAACAGAATGATGAAGATCCGATGTGGGAGGGAGCAGGACATATCTGAAGAACTAATGGGGTATGAGTGTGACTGGAATGTGGGGGTGTGGGAAGGGGGTTGCATGAGCTGCATCTAATGACATAGGCTCATGCTGGAGTAGGAAGGTTTCATAGTGGCGAGTTTACTTGGAATTTTTGTGTATGTTTTGTTTTCAAAATGTTGTTTAGAGCCCACTTTTTACATATATTGAGATACACTCATATGACTGCATACAAGCAGATGCACAGATTCAGTGCTTGACATTTGAGCTCAAAAAGTCTTGACCTTGGGACACCTGGGCGGCTCAGTCAGTTAAGCATCTGCCTTTGGCTCAGGTCATGATCCCAGGGTCCTGGGATCAATCTCCACATTGGGTTCCTTGCTCAGCAAGGAGCCTGCTTCTCCTTCTCCCTCTGCCTGCCACTCCCCCTGCTTGTGCTCTCTCGTCAAATAAATAAATAAACTCTTAAAAAAAATTCTTGACCTTACTAATGGCCAGGTAGTCATCGAGAGAAGTCATCTTTTAATGTTAGCACCATATTTGACAGAGCTTTTCATGATCTCCATATGGCTAAGATAAGAGAATTGTGGACTAAATGATATGGTTAAGAGGATATATGGCTAATTGAGGAACTATATGTAAAAAGTTTGACTTAATAAATGAATATATCAACTAGGAGTGTAGTTGATACTAACTAGTAGTGTAGTTTGTATCATGTATTTGCTATAGGAATATAAATTTAACAATGTAATTATACATATCCTAAGTCATACCAAGAAGAATATGAGCACATGTGACTTATTTTCAACATTTGATTTAAAAATCCTCAACTTGCTTGAGGATATTGGGAATAAGTATGTTAAATTGTAGAGCAATAAAGCTGGGGAGAATGACAGAAGTGAAATTTGGATCCCAGTGTGTGAGCACATTGAACTCAAATTAGCAAAGTCAACATTTATTTGTGTCAGAGTCTCAGATATAGAAGTATTTAGAAAAGAGAAAACATTAACTTGCCAAAACTTGCCAAAAATATTTTGAAGAGAATCAGAGCTTTAGAACCTGGCTTGCCAAATAAAAAATGCAACAGATATTTAAAGGGGAAAAAACCTCCCAAAAATACAAAGGATACTTACTTTTCAATTAAGTGGGTTCCTGGCTGAAAAACAAGTCACTCGTTTGTTTATCATTCACAAAGTTTGTCTCAGATCTGCCTATAGAAGTTAGAGGGATAAGGGGTTTTGTTAGGGAGTCAGCCACATATAGACAAGGCTTAAGCTTTAATTTATTTAGGGTATTAGAAGTAGATAGAACTAGTAACTTTTTTTCCCCCCTGTCTTTTATCTCAGGGTAAAAAGTAGTTTCCTCCCCTACCCTGACTGTGGGATGTGATGCACCTTTCTTTCTAATGGTTGCAAAGCAAGGTGTCAGTTTTGCTCCCACACTTGGGAATAATTAATTCTTTTAAAGAGATTAAAAAGTACTTTCCAGACTTGGGGTTGGTGGAAGCAAGGGCAGGAGTCTCTTGACTCATGTGACTGGGAAGTCAACAGAGAGCAAATAGTTTTATCAAGACATTTTTTTTTCTTGTTCTTACTGATATGTTTGGTTCATTTTGATTTCCATCACAGGCACGCTCTTTCCTGTGGTACCAGATGCCTGGTGGTGTCTCCACCCAAGCCACTATCCTCCTCACAGCTCTTGCTCACAGAGGTGCCGACCGAAGTTTCAGAAAAGACTTTGATTGGCCCTCCTTGAATCATGAGCTCAACTATCCTTCTAATAGCATGGGATACTCTGGTCAGAGAGTTGCATTCCCTGGGCTAAGCCCTGTGGCTGGGTGGCTGGATTTTATAACTCCCTGTTACTTTCAGTGTCACACAAATCAGTTCCTAAAGAGAAAAAGATGGGGTTGGTTACCACAATAAAAAGAGAGTGATTCTGTGCGGGTTCACAGAACTCATCTACTCTTAAATAACATGAATAGATCTGCCAAGGTTGTCTTGATATACTGGGAAGTCCCACAGAATTTTTTGCACACCTCTTCTGATATTTTCAGAGGGGTCATAGAAGGTTTGCTAGTGTTTTGGTATCAGATCACTATTGCAAATACAGTTCTTGTAAAGATGACTGTTTTCCTTCACCAGACTCTCAGCTTCCTATAGACAGAAACAAATTTTTACTCACTTAAAAAGAAAAAAATCTCTCATCCTAGTAGAGTACCTGGAACAGAAGATAATGAAGCATCTTTTGAATGAATAAATGAATGAGAAAATTAGTGAGTGAATGATTAACACATTTAGAGAGTTGTGTTCTGTCCTTGGCAGAGGGCTTGAAAAAATTTTGACAAACCAGGCAGAATCTCGAGAAGAGAGGCCAAGATATTAAACTAGTTGATATGAAATATGGTTGAAGTTGCTGGTAATATTTTTTCAGGTTGGAGGAAAGACACCATGGGATGGAGGAATTTGGATCATTTTTCTGACATGTTCTACTTGCCCCAAAGAGATTTGATCTGTTCCCTTTGAATATCCATGACATTTCATGTTTCTCTTGGAAATGGTGATAGTGACAATAATTATGGTAATAGTAGTGATGGTATTAACAGCAGAAGCATCCGTCACTTATGTAATTGTGTGTGCACTCACTGTGTGTGTGCATGTGCATTCGAACATGGCCTCTGATTCTTTTTTTTTTTTAACAGCTATGCAATTTAGACATTATTATACCCAGTTTGTAGATGAGAGATCTGAGGCTTAATGAGGCTAAGTAATTTCTGGAAGGTTATAGCTAGCCACAGCAATTAAGTCTTAAGACTGGAATTCTAACCCTAATCGTGTCTGCTTCCAGATCCAATGCTTTTGCATCCTCTTCACATATTTTCTTTTTTTATATTCCAGCACTTTGTGACCCTGTCTTATCACTATTAGACTGGAACCGCCTTCAGAGCAATTTGTCTTATTAATATTTAAATTCCCCCAGTGCTTTCTTCTATACACAGTAGGTGCTTAATAAGAACTTCCTAAATAGTAAGTGGAAAGGAAATCATAGAAAAGGAGAAACAGACTTTTCTGTATTATCCCATAAGGCAGAACTTGGGTGAACTTACAGAAGGTAAATTCCATTGGTACGTAATGATGAACAAGCAGACCTGCCCACTTCTGGAACAGCATGTTTTGTCAAAGAGCAAACTTGCAGCCAAGGCTAGAAGGGTGCCTGGCAGGGCAGGATGTTTTAGAAGGAGGCCTTGAGAGGGGACATTTGACTGTGCAACTTAGTCATCCCTGAGGCTAGGAAATTGATGGAATTTGTCTAGTACCTTCTTTGGCCTTTAATGAACTTCACTATTACAAGTTATTCCAAATGCTCGATGTTTCTTACGCAGTACTTGTGAATTACATAGCAAGGGTAAGATGTAGGGGATATTAAAACGTAGGGTATAAAGGGATACGGCTTTTAGAACCGCCTTTCTTCCTATAGTTTAGAACCACCTAAACTACATGGTTTAAGTAAGTCAAATATATTGGAGACTGTGTTTCTGAATTAGGATGATGGGGAAAGACCATGGCATTTCTCAGTGACTAGGGAGTTCTAAATTCATAGAAAATAAAATTTCATGATAGTCTTTAAATTATTTTTTAAAAACAGCTTTATTGAGATTGAATTGTCATATTAGACACTGCAGCCATTTAAAGGCTCACTTCAGTGTTTTCAGTATTTTATACCCCAGTCTAACGTTAGGACATTTCTTGCTTAAAGCCCTGACTACAACCTCCAGGGCAATGTTCAGTCCCCCCTGGTGTCTTCCACATAAAGAAAGAAGAGGGCCCAAGATTTGATGCATTTAGAAAGGGGACAAGGAGGAAACCACAAAGGAAAAGAGAAAACAGTAGAACCTTCATAGAAAAGGAATCCAAGTGGATGCTGATACGTAGATGGCTGAGCTGAGGACATACTTAGAGCACATTAGATGTTGAGCATGGCTTTGAAGGAGGGGGTGGACACAATTTGACAGAATGGTGTGGGCATGTCAGACAAATGATGAGGGCCCAGTGCCTGGCTACTTTCCGGAAAAGATCAAGGATTGAAAAAGACAGGAAGACAAGCAATAGCCCTCCTGGTTTGGAACATACAAGTCAGAATATCATAGAGCACAAGGCAATTAGGTTGGGTTGGCGGTAGGTAGACTTACAAATCACATGTAATTTAGCTCTGATGAATCCAGCCAGTCTACAAAGCCTTGGTGCTTCTGTACAGGGACATTTGAAAGAAGAAAGCTGGCAACATGGACAAATGCAGTCTCAAAATTTGTCTAAATTTTAGTCTTCCCAGTCCTGAATTTTATTTTGACATGAGAATTTATACCTCCCTGTGTTTCTTTAAAACATATTTTATTATATTGACATTTAATATAAATACTCGGACACTATAGGTCTTCTCTAATCTTCCTGGCAATCTGATGAGGTTTGTTCTATTAGGGTGTTTTGGTTTCATAAAAATTTTCATAATTTTATCTTGACTTGCCGAAGAATGAGTTGATTGTGGGTTTTTCACCTGCACTGTGAGCCATCTGGTGCTAAGTATCATTTATATTAATTATTATCTTTCCCCAGCCAGCTCCACTTGAAAGCATCTGTCCCCCTTAGAAAGAGAGGCATAGACTCAATCTGCCATGTGAAGCAAGAGGCCTCGTAAACAAAAACTTTTACTGTAGAGCATTTGAAATTTGGCTTCTCACTGTTTAAATGTTTAAAGGCGGTGCACATCTTCTAATTTTTAAACATTTACTGTGCTTTGATTGAGAATCATATGGTTAGCTGACTTGTGAAAAATATATTTCCTTCTTTTACTATTTTTACCCTAACCAAACTGACCCTTCTTAACTAGTGTTATGTCACTGTTTACTAGCTGTGTCTAGTTCTTGGGCAAGTTGTTCAACAGCTCTTACCCATAGCTTCCGCATTTATAAACTGGAGGATTATAGTACTGACCTCCCACAGTGGTGGGGAGGAGTACAAGGTGCCCCCAGGATCAGTGGGAGCGCTCAGCCTCAGCACCACACCCACCCCCACGCGGGAACTGCCCCTTTTCAACAGTGCAATAGCTCACACCTAACACAGTGCGATTTTAATCCATGTCAAAATAAATCAAATTTGTGAATTCATCAGGTTGGAAATTTGTTTTCTATTCTTGCTACGCTAGATTTTTAAAAAGACAATCTCCCAGATGTAATGATGTTTCATTTGCTTAGATTTGCTGAATTTTATACACCCTTTTTCAGGAGAATTGAGAACCCCTTATGGATACAGGATCTAGTTTCTTTTTTTTAACTGTCGAGGAAGCTTCAGCAGGAGCGGCCATCATTTTACAGATGGAAAGAGCGAGGCAGATGGGTTCTGTGGCTGGCTGAACTGTATCATCATGTAGGCCATAAAATGAAGCAGAATGAGAGTTATAAGAGGAAAAATCTGTTATTTATAATTCTGTTGAGACACCTACCTTTTAAACCATTTCCTTAAGCATCCTTCTTCAGATAAGGTAATTTGCTCTTCCATAAGAGAATACTTGAGAATAAAATTGAGTGGTCTAAAGGGTGTGCTACATATAATTTTCTATTAACTGAAAATAGCTATAGAGAATTGCCTTTAGTTTTGTTTCTCCAGCTTCAGTATTAGACTTATTATTGCAAAAGTTTTTTTTTTAAAGGAGAAGGCATTCTTTCATTGGATTATATGTCTAGTGAAGGAAACAGAGTCTCTTTTTAAAAGCTATTTTTAGTTATGAAATTATTTTTCCCTTTGCATTTGAAATACCTTCTTATTTTTACTGAGCATATTGGTTTTGTTTGTGAAATGGCTAAACCATTTAATTTTTCTGGTTTCACAATGAGAGTAATTTATAATCGCAACTTTCTGGTTTTGGCTGAGTTATAGTTATCTTGTGTATTTCGTGTTGTGTAGGGTTGTGTGTATGTGTGAAAGAGAATGAAAAGATAAGGTTTAAAAGACTTCTGTCTTTGAAAGTAGAGGTTGTCTTAATTCTGATGTTAGAAGCACGTGCAACAGGGCGTAGGATTAGAAATATTTTAGCTGTGGCTATAGTCTAACATCAGGGTACTGGGAAAGATTCAGGGAGGAACCACGTGTGTTTGTGAAGTGCAGGATTGAACTGAGAAGTTAGACATAGTCTTTTTAAAAATGTACACCCTTTTTTTTTTTTTGTAATCATAATGTGCTAGGCATGGTGATAGGTGCTCAGGGTGAGAGAAAGGAATAGAGTAGTGAAGGCCTCCAAATGGAAAAGGTAGTCTCTGCATAGAAGCATCTGTCATTATGGAATAAAGTGAATGAGTGGCTACAGGAGTAAGGATTATAATCATGTATCTGTATTTTAAAGTGGAATTCCGTAATGATGAACGTGCTGTATGGATGCGGTAAGGCCCACCTGTAGCTCGTAGTAAAAACATGTGGAAGTAACGGCCATCTTCCCAACCAAAGTTTTTTTTTTTTTCCTTTTATCTTATTTTGTTACTAATGGTTTAGATTCTTTTCACCTGGCCCTTCTATTTCACTATTTGACTTTTCCTAGGCTTTCTGTTTAATGCTTTTATTACTGGAAATTTAAAGCAAATAAAACATCTTATATGACCTGCAAGCTTTTTCTCCCCTCCGCCCCCAGACGCAAATTATGTACAAGTGGATAGAGCCTAAAATCTGCCGGGAGGATCTCACAGATGCTATTAGGTTGCCCCCTTCTGGAGAGAAGAAGGATTGTCCACCTTGCAACCCTGGATTTTATAACAATGGATCATCATCTTGCCATCCCTGCCCTCCTGGAACATTTTCGGATGGAACAAAGGGTAGGATGCCAGTTGCACCTTTAGCAAAATAATCTTACTGGATTATTGTGACCTTGTTCTTCATTGTTTTTATAGAAGACTTATTTATAAAACATACTTATCTCACAGAAACTGAAGAAGAGCTGAGAAATATTGTAGTGAATTGTGAGGTGGCAGTGGCTTCTTTAACCTACCACGAGGATAGCCTTTTATCAGTACTTTGTGTAATATGTGTAATATTCTCTTCATGGGATGACTCACTCTGCCTTTGAATGTTGATAAAAAAGAATCCCACCATATTAAGTGTCAAGGATAGATACTCCTTTTCCAATGAGTGTGTACACATATATTAATGCAGGCATAAAATGTAGCCTCTTCTAATTCAGCTTTGGAATAATGAATCACGTTTTGTAATATAGTAATAGCAAAAATTACTCGTGTTGATCATATGGCAGTGGAGATAGTCTCTTAGTTGTTTTGGTGTGTACGGTTGAGAAAATTTTAGTGCTTATCAAATAATACAGAAAGTGATGCAGAGTTTGTTTTAATTTTGTTAAACAAAAATTACAGTGCATTTCAGCTGCAGTCATCTTACTTGAATATAGCCATGCCATCTGCTTACTACTCAGAGTCTTTGATAGATAACATAAGAAAGGCTCAAGAGTCTGATTGACTTGGTTTTGAATTGACATCCTGCAGGCGACCATTAGTGTGATTTATCCAAGTTACTTAAACCTTTTGAACCTCAATTTTCCTGTCCGTAAAATTGTGGGTAATGATATCTAGCTCATTATCAATGAGCAGGTTATGTAAAAATGTGTCCTAAAGTACTTTGGTATCAAGAAGTGTTTGCTCAGTGAACATTTTTCTCTAATGACATGATTAATGCAAACTGTGTTAGGTAAATTCAGAAATGGTTGGAAAAGACCCTTCCATTTCATTGTTGCAGATATTAATTTAAATCAGGTTTATTTATGAACCTGACTTTCAACTCCCAGTATCATTTTTCAACATAGCCAATATTTTGAATTTCAAGTACTGAGTCCATAATTAAATGTTATAATACTCTGTTAAGTTTAATAGCCAATAGGAGGGCTGAAATATTTCCTCGTTCATGAGGTGGAGGGAACTGATTCTAAGATCACATATAAGAGAATTAGTTTCAGATTAACTTTCTTGTGGAGGGTGATTTGATGTTAGCCGTTATTCTCAGAAATGAAGGAAAAAATAATTTAACAAAATTTATATTGATCCTTTTCCTTTTTCATATTAGTCAAGTGTATATTAGTAAAATATATCCAGAAATATTTTTCTTTCCAGATTGCTTTAGAAAATTTATTAATTCTTAAGGAATTGGTGCTCTACTATCTCTCCTTCTCGCTTCCCTCTTTGCTAATTAAGGTTTAGTGCTACTTAGAACAGAGGCAGATGTCCAGATGCAGTTTAACTGTAATTGTTTATTTCACTTGTCTCTCATAGAATGTAGGCCATGTCCAGCAGGAATGGAGCCTGCGCTTGGGTTTGAATATAAATGGTGGAATGTCCTTCCTGGCAACATGAAAACTTCCTGCTTTAATGTTGGGAATTCAAAGTGTGATGGAATGAATGGTGAGTTCAGAATCGGCCCCCGGGATGTCTTTGGGTCATAGAGATTCTTGGACCCCGCTCTCTAAAATCATACCAAAAATGGGTATGAGGAACTTCATTCCTATCTGTTGGCTATGTGTCTGCCTTCCAGCCCTCACATGGAAATAGTAAATGTGGTGTCAGAGCCAGCTGACTTTTCTGTAACAATATAAACTATTTTGCATTTTTTTGGAGTTAGCTTTGAGGTAGATATCGAGGATCACCATTTATGGTTATAAATACCAGAGTAGATCACCAAGGGATATAATGAAATCTATGTCACTTGCCATTTTGAAGAGTAGGATGACCGCATTTCTGCTGGGATTGGTTGAGTCTGGCTCAGGACTGAGCTGTGTTGAGAGGTGAAATCATCTCTAACTCCCCTTCCCTATGAAATCTGTGACCGTGTGTACAAAATATATATAAACCCCACTTATTGAAAATTTGAAAATGTGACAGAGTTCTATAAGATTGTGGCTGAATTTTATTTGTTCTAATATTTTAAGACTCGAGAGAGGCTAGCACTTCGTTGTTCTGCAATATTTGCTGGTTGAATGAGTGACCGTATCTATGTGTGTATTTTTAAACTTGATGCTAGGAGTAGGTGTTACAAATATTAGTGTTTTATACCAAAATGCATTCTTTTACTTTGATCATCTTATTAGCAATTTTTATGAGTTAAATTTTCTCCATATCATATTTTGTTGTTTTAAATAATTCTTTTAAATTGCCTCTGTCTTAAATCAGTACCTATCTGAAATAAATATACTTGGGATGTAGGAAGTGAGGTAAACACCTGAAAACAAAGAGTGAAAAATAGTAGGTCCTTGAATAATGTTGGTTAAACAGATGAGTGAGAGAGGGAAAGACAAAGCCTTAATACATATTAAACATTTTGAAATATTCTCTTTTTTGACCAATAATCCCACTTCTAGGAAATTATCCTAAGGGAGAAGAGAAAATGCAGTAGTTACTACTCGACCATGAGGGTCTACGTTCCTAAAAGATCCATGATTGAATTATAAGTTGAAGAAGTTAAGACCTATGGAGGAAAAATAAGACTGGGAAGGCCAGGGAATCGAATGAAAGCATCGGGGTGTGTGTGTGTGTGTGTGTGTGTGTGTGTGTGTGTGTGTGTGTATTCACTTACTAGTAAAGATTATCCGGAACTTTTATTTGATCTTTTAGAGAACTTGGTCTAACTCTCATGACAATATTCAATGGTAGCTGCTTGCTCCCTCCTTTACTTAGAGGCTAAAATTTACATTTTTGATAATTTTCAGAAATGTTCAATTATTAATTTGAAAAATAGACATCCCTGCAGTGTTAGTATATGATATTAGAATAGCAACTACTAATGTGAAAAATACAATACAAAAATGAAGATAAAAGGTGATGTATATTTTTGTTCCTGGGCAGTTCAGTATCCAGCTTTGAGAGGAATAACACTGACAAGAATGGGGGCCAAAGCGAGAGGCCCAGGAAACAGCGTATGTCATGAGGGGATCACCCAGTCATGGGGTTCAAGTGGATGTGCATTGGCCAGCTTGACTGTGACTTGGAGTACTTGGAGATTCATGTCTTCTCAGTCTGAATTGCAGAACAGACACAGAGAAGTAAATCTTCATGTATTGGACATTTGCCTACCCATAGTTGGAGACAAGTTACTGTTCATGCATGAAGATGTTCACTGAGCATTATCTGTAATAGCAGAAATTGAAATAGCCTAAAAATCCAACTAAAGCTTATGTTTATGAAAGTTATGCTGTAATAATAGAAGAAATGTTATGCAGGCATTAAAAATGGCAGTCGATC